>NW_027220249.1:0-21650 GCF_027580195.1 Bos mutus
GGCTATCATGCACTTATCACATGGCTGATCGTACAATGATCACGCCAGCTTCCATGTACTGGTCACGTGACTGATCATGCACTGTTCACGTAATTGATCCTGCACTGATCACGTGGCTCATCACGCACTGATCACGTGGCTGATCACGCACGTATCACGTGACTGATCATGTACGAATCCGTGATATCATAAAGTGATGACGGTGGCTATCACCACTGATGCGTAGATATCATGCACTGATCGCGTGGCTGATCATGCAATGATCGCGTGGCTACCATGTACTGGTCCGCGTGACTGATCATGCACTGATCACGTGGTGATCATGCATTGATGATGTGGCTGATCATGCACTGATCCGTGGCTGATCATACACTGATCACGTGACCAGATAATGCACTGATCATCTGGCTATCATGCACTCATTACCGGCTATCGTGCGCTGATCACGTGGTTGATCATACACTGATCACGAGACGGATCATGCACCGATCACGCCTATCATGCACTGATCACATGATCGCTCATGCAATGATCACGTGGATGATCATACACTGATCGTATGTGACAGATCATGCAGTGATCACGTACATTGCGCACCGCTCACGCGGGCTGATCATGCTCTGCTCCCCCGCAAATGATCATGCACTGGTCGTGCCTGATCATGCACTGATCACGTGGCTGATCACATGTATCACTTGACTGATCGCGTACAGTTCACACGTGGCTATCGCGGACTGATCACGTGACTGTCATGCACTGATCACGTAACTGATCATGCACGATCACGCTGATTACGCGCACTCGATCACATGAATGATCGATTATGATCACGGACAGCTGGGCGCACTGATGACTTGGCTATCATGCACTGGATCACGTGGCTGGATTGGATCACATGATCACGCGCACCTATCATACGATTGATCACGTGACTGATCATACACTAATCATATATGGCTGATCATGCACTGATCACGTGCCTGATCATGCACAATCATGCCTCAACCCAAGATCACCTGGCCTGACTGCACTGTCCCCAGTCTGCAGGGACCACTGATCACGTGAGTCTGAAATCAGAGGAACCCTGAGGTTCCTGCTGATCAACTGGAGATGAGGCCTCTTCAATGCAAACCCCAGTGATGACGAGAGGCCCCTCACCTCAGTTACCTCCTGGCTGATCATGCACCGATCACGTGGCTGACCAGGCTTGACTCCCTTTAGTCCACCCAGTGAGCTCCAAGAGATACATGCACGACTCGAGCAGAGCGGGGTTCTTGCTTCCACGTGAGATGAATGCATGGCTGATCAGGCACTGATCACGTGACTGATCACGCACTGATCACATGGCTGATCATACACTGATCACGTGGCTGATCATACACTGATCACGTGACTGCCCATGCACTGAACAGTTGGCTATCATGCACTGATCACGTGGCTGATCATACACTGATCACGTGACTGAGCATGCACTGATCACGTGACTGATCATGCACTGATCACGTGGCTATCGTGCACTGATCACGTGTCTATCATGCACTGATCACGTGACTGCGCATGAACTGATCACCTATATGTTCATGCACTGTTTTTGTGGCTATCATGTACTGATCACGTGGCTGATCATGCATTGTTCACGTGACTGATTATGCACTGATTTCGTAGCTGTCATGCACTGATCACATGACTTCGCATGCCATGATCACGTGACTGATCATGCACTGATCACGTGGCTAAACATAGATTGATAACGTAACTAGTCATGCAGTGATCACTTGGCGATCTTGCACTGATCAGGTGACTGATCATGCACTGATCACGTAGGTATCATGCACTGATCACAGGACTGCGCATGAACTGATTACGTGGATATCATACACTGATCAAATGACAGATCATGCACTGATCACATGACTGATCATGCACTGATCTGGTGGCTACCATTCATTGATCACGTGGTTGATCATACGCTGATCACGTGACTGATCATGCACTGATCACGTGGCTATCATGCACTGATCATGTGGCTAATCATACATTGATCACCTAAATAATCATGCACTGATCACGTGGCGATCTTGCACTGTTCACGTGGCTGATCAGGAAGTGATCACTTAGCTATCATGCACTGATCACATGACTGCACAAGAACTGATCACGTGGATATCATACACTGGAGACGTGACAGATCATGCACTGATCACGTGACTGCGCATGAACTGATCACTTACCTGTTCATGCACTCAAAACGTGGCTATCATGCACTGATCATGAGGCTGATCAAGCACTGATCTCGTGACTGACTATGCACTGATCGAGTAGCTATCATGCACTGATCACATGACTGCACATGCCATGATCAACTGAGCATGCAGTGATCAGGTGGCTGATCGTTCACTGATCACATATTTATCATACGGTGATCACTGGACTGAGATGCCCTGATCACTTGACTGTGCAGTCAGTGATCACGTGGCTGATCATGCACTGATATCGTGACTGAGCATGCACTGATCAGCTGCCGGGAGCCGGGGAGGCATTCCACTCTGGACAAAGGTCATGAGGAAGGAGGCTCGGTATACGCAAATGTGGGATCAAGCCTCAGGAGTCCACCTGGATATTCTCGAGCATCTCCACCCCATAAAAACCAGAGTCTGCCTACTGTATTGCTTTGTGCTCTCACCTCTGATTTGACTGGGGGCTGACCCCCACCACCATCTCGCTCTCTCTGTCAAAGAGTTAACTTACAGCTGCAATTCATAAAGTTCCTTGTCATTCTTCTCTTTAACTTCCAGCTGAGTCTCCATCTGGAGCGCGGAACTCACCACGCTTACTAATTATGCCTGGGCTGCTAAGATCCACTCGAGAAGGTGTCTAGGGGTGAGGCACCTTCCGCTATTCGAGAGGGCGCCTGCGGCCTACGGAAGTGGTGCAAACTTCTTGTCTTGAAGTTTGAGTGGTCTCCCGCGTAAACCAAGCTACTCAGTCTCTTTTCTCCACCGAATTTTCCTACTGAGCTATCCTCATACAATTATTCTTGACATCTCCGATTAGCATATAAATAGTCGCCTAGGCCATCTCTCCTTCGAATACCCTGGATGAGCTGGGGCTGGTCCCCGGCAGGTGGCGCCCGAACAGGGACCTCAGAAGGCAATACTCAAAGAGCTGAGCAGACACGAACCACGCAATCAGCAGGCAATAAGCATGGAGCTCAGCAGTGACGAATCATGCTGCTCAACTGGCAATAATCAAGCAGGTGACCAGGCAGGAATCCCGCAGCTCAGCTGGCAATTGTCAAGCAGATGAGCCGACAGAAGTCAGGCAGCTCAGCTGGCAATTGTCATGCAGATGAGCCGGCAGGAATCACCCAGCTCAGCAGGCCCTGATCACGTGACTCTGCAGGCACTGATCACGTGGCTGATCAAGTACAGATCACGTGACTGAGCATGCACTGATCACGTGGCGATCATGCACTGATCAAGGGACTACGCATGCACTGATGACGTGGCTGATCGGGCACTGATCACGTGTTTATCATACGGTGATCACGTGACTGAGAGGCGCTGATCAGGTGACTGTGTCGTCAGTGATCTCGTGGCTGATCATGCACTGATATCGTGACTGAGCATGCACTGATCATGTGCCGGGAGCCGGTGAGGCATTCCACTCTGGACAAAGGTCATGAGGAAGGAGGCTCGGCATACCCAAATGCGGGATCGAGCCTCAGGAGTCCACCCGGATATTCTCGAGCATCTCCCCCCGAAAACAACCAGAGTCTGCCTAATTTATCGCTTTGTGCTCTCACCTCTGATTTCACTGGGGGCTGTCCCCCACCACCAACTCGCTCTCTCTGTCAAAGAGTTAACTTACAGCTCCAATTCATAAAGTTCCTTGTCATTCTTCCCTTTAACTTCCAGCTGAGTCTCCATCTGGAGCGAGGAACCCACCACGCTTACTAATTATGCCTGGGCTGCTAAGACCCACTGGAGAAGGTGTCCAGGGTGAGGCACCTTCCGCTATTCGAGAGGCGCCTCATGCCTGCGAAAGTGGTGCAAACTTCTTGTCTTGAAGTTTGAGTGGTCTCCCGCGTAAACCTAGCTACTCAGTCTCTTTTCTCCACCGAATTTTCCTACTGAGCTATCCTCATACAATTATTCTTGACATCTCCTATTAGCATATAAATAGTCGCCTAGGCCATCTCTCCTTCGACTACCCTGAATGAGCTGGGGCTGGTCCCCGGCAGGTGGACCCCGACCAGGGACCTCAGGAGGCAGTACTCAAAGAGCTGAGCAGACACGAACCACGAAATCAGCAGGCAATAAGCATGGAGCTCAGCAGTGACGAATCATGCTGCTCAACTGGCAATAATCAAGCAGGTGACAAGGCAGGAATCACGCAGCTCAGCTGGCAATTGTCAAGCAGATGAGCCGACAGGAATCAAGCAGCTCAGCTGGCAATTGTCATGCAGATGAGCCGGCAGGAATCACCCAGCTCAGCAGGCACTGATCACGTGACTCTGCAGGCACTGATCACGTGGCTGATCAAGTACAGATCACGTGACTGAGCATGCACTGATCACGTGGCGATCATGCACTGATCAAGGGACTGCCCATGCACTGATGACGTGGCTGATCAGGCACTGATCACATGGCTCATCATGCACTGATCACGTGATTATCAGGCAGTGATCAGTGACTGACAGGCACTGATCATGGGACTGTGCACGCACTGATCACGTGGCTGATCAGGAACTGACCACCTGACTGCGCATGCAGTGATCACGTGGCTGGTCGATCAGTGATCACGTGTTTATCATACGGTTATCACGTGATTGAGAGGTGCTGATCACGTGACTGTGCCGTCAGTGATCACGTGGCTGATCATGCACTGATATGGTGACTGAGCATGCACTGATCATGTGCCGGGAGCCGGTGAGGCATTCCACTCTGGACAAAGGTCATGAGGAAGGAGGCTCGGCATACGCAAATGCGGGTGGAGACTCAGGAGACCACCTGGATATTCTCGAGCATCTCCCCCCCCAAAAAACCAGAGTCTGCCTACTTTATTGCTTTGTGCTCTCACCTCTGATTTCACTGGGGGCTGTCCCAAACCACCATCTCGCTCTCTCTGTCAAAGAGTTAACTTACAGCTCCAATTCATAAAGTTCCTTGTCATTCTTCCCTTTAACTTCCAGCTGAGTCTCCATTTGGAGCGAGGAACCCACCACGCTTACTAATTATGCCTGGGCTGCTAAGACCCACTCGAGAAGGTGTCTATGGGGAGGCACCTTCTGCTATTCGATGGGCGCCTGCGGCCTACGTAAGTGGCGCAAACTTCTGTTCTTGAAGTTTGATTGGTCTGCGGCGTAAACCTAGCTACTCAGTCTCTTTTCTCCACCGAATTTTCCTACTGAGCTATCCTCATACTATTATTCTTGACATCTCTGATTAGCATATAAATAGTCACCTTGGCCATGTCTCCTTCTAATACCCTGGATCGACTGGGGCTGGTCCCCGGTAGGTGGCGCCCGAACAGGGACATCAGGAGGCAATACTCAAAGAGCTGAGCAGACACGAACCACGAAATCAGCAGGCAATAAGCATGGAGCTCAGCAGTGACGAATCATGCTGCTCAACTGGCAATAATCAAGCAGGTGACAAGGCAGGAATCACGCAGCTCAGCTGGCAATTGTCAAGCAGATGAGCCGACAGGAATCACGCAGCTCAGCTGGCAATTGTCATGCAGATGAGCCAGCAGGAATCACCCAGCTCAGCAGGCCCTGATCACGTGACTCTGCAGGCACTGATCACGTGGCTGATCAAGTACAGATCACGTGACTGAGCATGCACTGATCACGTGGCTATCATTCACTGATCACCGGACTGCCCATGTACTGTTGACGTGGCTGACCAGGCACTGATCACATGGCTCATCATGCACTGATCACGTGTTCAGCAGGCAGTGATCAGTGACTGACAGGCGCTGATCATGGGACTGTGCACGAACTGATCACGTGGCTGATCAGGAACTGACCACCTGACTGTGCATGCAGTGCTCACGTGGCTGGTCGTTCACTGATCACGTGTTTATCATACAGTGATGACGTGACTGAGAGGTGCTGATCAGGTGAATGTGCCGTCAGTGATCACGTGGCTGATCATGCACTGATATCTTGACTGAGCATGCACTGACCAGGTGCCGGGAGCCGGGGAGGCATTATATTCTGGACAAAGGTCCTGAGGAAGGAGGCTCGGCATACGCAAATGTGGGATCGAGCCTCAGGTGTCCACCCGGATATTCTCGAGCATCTCCCCATCCAAAAAAACCAAAGACTGCACTGATCACGTGTTTATCATACAGTGATCACGTGACTCAGAGGTGCTGATCACGTGACTGTGCTGTCAGTGATCACGTGGCTGATCATGCACTGATATCGTGACTGAGCATGCACTGATCAGCTGCCGGGAGCCGGGGAGGCATTCCACTCTGGACAAAGGTCATGAGGAAGGAGGTTCGGTACACGCAAATGTGGGATCGAGCCTCAGGAGTCCACCTGGATATTCTCGAGCATCTCCACCCCAAAAAAACCAGAGTCTGCCTACTGTATTGCTTTGTGCTCTCACCTCTGATTTCACTGGAGGCTGTCCCCCACCACCATCTCGCTCTCTCTGTCAAAGAGTTAACTTACAGCTCCAATTCATAAAGTTCCTTGTCATTCTTCTCTTTAACTTCCAGCTGAGTCTCCATCTGGAGCGCGGAACCCACCACGCTTACTAATTATGCCTGGGCTGCTAAGACCCAATCGAGAAGGTGTCTAGGGTGAGGCACCTTCCACTATTCGAGAGGGCGCCTGCGGCCTACGGAAGTGGTGCAAACTTCTTGTCTTGAAGTTTGAGTGGTCTCCCGCGTAAGACAAGCTACTCAGTCTCTTTTGTCCACCAAATTTTCCTACTGAGCTCTCCTCATACTATTATTCTTGACATCTCTGATTAGCATATAAATAGTCACCTAGGCCATCTCTCCTTCCAATACCCTGGATCAGCTGGGGCTGGTCCCCCGCAGGTGGCCCCCGAACAGGGACCTCAGAAGGCAATACTCAAAGAGCTGAGGAGACACGAACTACGCAATCAGCAGGCAATAAGCATGGAGCTCAGCAGTGACGAATCATGCTGCTCAACTGGCAATAATCAAGCAGGTGACCAGGCAGGAATCACGCAGCTCAGCTGGCAATTGTCAAGCAGATGAGCCGACAGGAGTCACGCAGCTCAGCTGGCAATTGTCATGCAGATGAGCCGGCAGGAATCACCCAGCTCCGCAGGCCCTGATCACGTGACTCTGCAGGCACTATTCACGTGGCTGATCAAGTACACATCCCGTGACTGAGCATGCACTGATCACATGGCTATCATGCACTGATCAGGTGACTGCGCATGCACTGATGACGTGTCTGACCAGGCACTGATCACATGGCTCATCATGCACTGATCACGTGTTTATCAGGCAGTGATCAGTGACTGACAGGCGCTGATCATGGGACTGTGCATGCACTGTTCACATGGCAATCCTGCACTCATCCCGTGACTGCGCTTGCACTGATGACGTGGCTAATGGGCACTGATCACGTGATTATCAGGCAATGATCAGTGACTGACAGGCGCTGAGCATGGGACTGTGCACGCACTGATCACGTGGCTGTTCGGTAACTGACCACCTGACGGCGCATGCAGTGATCACGTGGCTGGTCGTTCACTGATCACCTGTTTATCATACGGTGATCACGTGACTGAGAAGCGCTTATCACGTGACTGTGCCATCAGTTATCACGTGGCTGATCATGCACTGATATCATGATTGAGCATGCACTGATCATGTGCCGGGAGCCGGGGAGGCATTCCACTCTGGACAAAGGTCATGAGGAAGGAGGCTCGGCATACCAAATGCGGGATCGAGCCTCAGGAGTCCACCTGGATATTCTCGAGCATTTCCCCCACAAAAAAACCAGAGTCTGCCTACTGTATTGCTTTGGGCCCTCACCTCTGATTTCACTGGGGGCTCTCCCCCACCACCATCTCGCTCTCTCTGTCAAAGAGTTAACTTACAGCTCCAATTCATAAAGTTCCTTGTCATTCTTCCCTTTAACTTCCAGCTGAGTCTCCATCTGGAGCGTGGAACCCACCACGCTTACTAATTATGCCTGGGCTGCTAAGACCCACTGGAGAAGGTGTCTAGGGTGAGGCACCTTCCGCTATTCGAGAGAGGCGCCATGCCCACGGAAGTGGGGCAAACTTCTTGTCTTGAAGTTTGATTGGTCTCCCAGCGTAAACCAAGCTACTCAGTCTCTTTTCTCCACCGAATTTTCCTACTGAGCTCTCCTCATACTATTATTCTTGACATCTCTGATTAGCATATAAATAGTCGCCTAGGCCATCTCTCCTTCGAATACCCTGGATCAGCTGGGGCTGGTCCCCGGCAGGTGGCGCCTGAACAGGGACCTCAGGAGGCAATACTCAAAGAGCTGAGCAGACACAAACCACGCAATCAGCAGGCAATAAGCATGGAGCTCAGCAGTGACGAATCATGCTGCTCAACTGGCAATAATCAAGCAGGTGACCAGGCAGGAATCACGCAGCTCAGCTGGCAATTGTCATGCAGATGAGCCGGCAGGAATCACGCAGCTCAGCAGGCCCTGATCACGTGACTCTGCTGCACGTGGCTGATCAAGTACTGATCACGAGACTGAGCATGATGATCACGTATCATTCAGATCACCTGACTGCGCATGACTGATGGCGTGGCTGATGCACTGATCACTGCTCATCATGCACTGATCACGTGTTGGCTAGTGATCGGTGATCAGGTGATCATGGGACTGTGCATGCACTGTCATGGCGTGGCTGATCACGGCACTGATGACGTGGCTGATTGATCACATGGCTGGCTCATGCACTGATCCGTGTTTATCAGGCGGTGATCAGTGACTGACAGGCGCTGAGCATGGGACTGTGCACGCACTGATCACGTGGCTGATCAGGAACTGACCACCTGTCTGTGAATGCAGTGATCAGGTGGCTGGTCGTTCACTGGTCACGTGTTTATCATACCCTGATCAGGTGACTGAGAGGCGCTGATCCCATGACTGTGCCGTCAGTGATCACGTGGCTGATCATGCATTGATATCTTGACTGAGCATGCACTGATCATGTGCCGGGAGCCGGCAGTGAGGCATTCCACTCTGGACAAAGGTCATGAGGAAGGAAGCCCGGCATACGCAAATGCGGGATCGAGCCTCAGGAGTCCACGCGGATATTCTCGAGCATCTCCCCCCCAAAAAACCAGAGTCTGCCTAATGTATTGCTTTGTGCTCTCACCTCTGATTTCACTGGGGGCTGTCCCCCACCACCATCTCGCTCTCTCTGTCCAAGAGTTAACTTACAGCTCCAATTCATAATGTTCATTGTCATTCTTCCTTTAACTTCCAGCTGAGTCTCCATCTGGGCCTTGGAACCCACCACGCTTACTAATTATGCCTCTGCTGGTAAGACCCACTGGAGAAGTTGTCTAGGGTGAGGCACCTTCTGCTATTCGAGAGGGCGCCTGCGGCCTACGAAAGTGGTGCAAACTTCTTGTCTTGAAGTTTGATTGGTCTCCCGCATAAACCAAGCTACTCAGTCTCTTTTCTCCACTGAATTTTCCTACTGAGCTCTCCTCATACTATTATTCTTGACATCTCTGATTAGCATATAAATAGTCGCCTAGGCCATCTCTCCTTCGAATACCCTGGATCAGCTGGGGCTGGTCCCCGGCAGGTGGCGCCCGAACAGGGACCTCAGGTGGCAATACTCAAAGAGCTGAGCAGACACAAACCCACGCAATCAGCAGGCAATAAGCATGGAGCTCAGCGGTGAGGAATCATGCTGCTCAACTGGCAATAATCAAGCAGGTGACCAGGCAGGAATCAGGCAGCTCAGCTGGCAATTGTCATGCAGATGAGCCGGCAGGAATCACGCAGCTCAGCAGGCCCTGATCACGTGACTCTGCAGGCACTGATCACGTGGCTGATCAAGTACATATCACGAGACTGAGCATGCACTGATCACGTGGCTATCATTCACTGATCACCTGACTGCGCATGCACTGATGACGTGGCTGATCAGGCACTGATCACATGGCTCATCATGCACTGATCACGTGTTTATCAGGTAGTGATCAGTGACTGACAGGCGCTGATCATGGGACTGTGCACGCACTGGTCACCTGGCTATCATGCACTGATCACGTGACTGCGCATGCACTGATGACGTGGCTGATTGGACACTGAGCACGTGTTTATCAGGCAGTGATCAGTGACTGACAGGCGCTGAGCATGGGACTGTGCACGCACTGATCACGTGGCTGATCAGGAACTGAGCACCTGACTGTGCATGCAGTGATCACCTGGCTGGTCGTTCACTGATCACGTGTTTATCATACCGTGATCACGTGACTGAGAAGCGCTGATCACGTGACTGTGCCGTCAGTGATCACCTGGCTCATCATGCACTGAGATCGTGACTGAGCATGCACTGATCATGTGCCGGGAGCCGGTGAGGCATTCCACTCTGGACAAAGGTCATGAGGAAGGAAGCCCGGCATACGCAAATGCGGGATCGAGCCTCAGGAGTCCACGCGGATATTCTCGAGCATCTCCCCCCCAAAAAACCAGAGTCTGCCTACTGTATTGCTTTGTGCTCTCACCTCTGATTTCACTGGGGGCTGTCCCCCACCACCATCTCGCTCTCTCTGTCCAAGAGTTAACTTACAGCTCCAATTCATAATGTTCATTGTCATTCTTCCCTTTAACTTCCAGCTGAGTCTCCATCTGGGCCTTGGAACCCACCACACTTACTAATTATGCCTCTGCTGGTAAGACCCACTGGAGAAGTTGTCTGGGTGAGGCACCTTCTGCTATTGAGAGGGTGCCTGCGGCCTCACGAAAGTGGTGCAAACTTCTTGTCTTGAAGTTTGATTGGTCTCCGCATAAACCAAGCTACTCAGTCTCTTTTCTCCACCGAATTTTCCTACTGAGCTCTCCTCATACTATTATTCTTGACATCTCTGATTAGAATATAAATAGTCGCCTAGGCCATCTCTCCTTGAATACCCTGGATCAGCTGGGGCTGGTCCCGGCAGGTGGCGCCGAACAGGGACCTCAGGTGGCAATACTCAAAGAGCTGAGCAGACACGAACCACGCAATCAGCAGGCAATAAGCATGGAGCTCAGCGGTGAGGAATCATGCTGCTCAACTGGCAATAATCAAGCAGGTGACCAGGCAGGATTCACGCAGCTCAGCTGGCGGTGTCATGCAGATGAGCGGCAGGAATCACGCAGCTCAGCAGGCCCTGATCACGTGACTCTGCAGGCACTGATCACGTGGCTGATCAAGTACAGATCACGAGACTGAGCATGCACTGATCACGTGGCTATCATTCACTGATCACCTGACTGCGCATGCACTGATGGCGTGGCTGATCAGGCACTGATCACATGGCTCATCATGCACTGATCACGTGTTTATCAGGTAGTGATCAGTGACTGACAGGCGCTGATCATGGGACTGTGCACGCACTGGTCACCTGGCTATCATGCACTGATCACGTGACTGGGCATGCACTGATGGCGTGGCTGATTGGACACTGAGCACGTGTTTATCAGGCGGTGATCAGTGACTGACAGGCGCTGAGCATGGGACTGTGCGCGCACTGATCACGTGGCTGATCAGGAACTGAGCACCTGACTGCGCATGCAGTGATCACCTGGCTGGTCGTTCACTGATCACGTGTTTATCATACCGTGATCACGTGACTGAAGCGCTGATCACGTGACTGTGCCGTCAGTGATCACCTGGCTCATCATGCACTGAGATCGTGACTGAGCATGCACTGGTCATGTGCGGGGCCGGGAGGCATTCCATTCTGGACAAAGGTCATGAGGAAGGAGGCTCGGCATACGCCAAATGCGGGATCGAGCCTCAGGAGTCCACCCGGATATTCTCGAGCATCTCCCCCAAAAAAACCAGAATCTGCCTACTGTATTGCTTTGTGCCCTCACCTCTGATTTCACTGGGGGCTGTCCCCCCCCACCATCTCGCTCTCGCTGTCCAGAGTTAACTTACAGCTCCAATTCATAAAGTTCCTTGTCATTCTTCTCTTTAACTTCCAGCTGAGTCTCCATCTGGAGCGCGGAACCCACCACGCTTACTAATTATGCCTGGGCTGTTAAGACCCACTCGAGAAGGTGTCTAGGGTGAGGCACCTTCCGCTATTCGAGAGGCGCCTATGGCTCACGGAAGTGGTGCAAACTTCTTGACTTGAAGTTTTATTGGTCTCCCGCATAAACCAAGCTACTCAGTCACTTTTCTCCACTGAATTTTCCTATTGAGCTCTCCTCATACTATTATTCTTGACATCTCTGATTAGCATATAAATAGTCGCCTAGGCCATCTCTCCTTGAATACCCTGGATCAGTTGGGGCTGGTCCCGGTAGGTGGCGCCAAATGGGGACCTCAGGGAGGCAATACTCAAAGAGCTGAGCAGACACGAACCACGCAATCAGCAGGCAATAAGCATGGAGCTCAGCAGTGACGAATCATGCTACTCAACTGGCAATAATCAAGCAGGTGACAAGGCAGGAATCACGCAGCTCAGCTGGCAAATGTCAAGCAGATGAGCGACAGGAATCACGCAGCTCAGCTGGCAATTGTCATGCAGATGAGCGGCAGGAATCATCACGTGCTCAGCAGGCCCTGATCACGTGACTCTGCAGGCACTGATCACGTGGCTGATCATGCACTGACCACCTGACTGTGCATGCAGTGCTGATCACCGCGTGGCTGGTGGCGTTCACTGATCACGTGTTTATCAGGTGACAGTGATGGCGTGACTGAGAGGTGCTGATCAGGTGAATGTGTCAGCAGTGATCACGTGGCTGAACATGCACTGATATCTTGACTGAGCATGCACTGACCAGGTGCCGGGAGCCGGCTGCATTCCATTCTGGACAAAGGTCCTGAGGAAGGAGGCTCGGCATAACGCAAATGTGGGATCGAGCCTCAGGTGTCCACCGGATATTCTCGAGCATCTCCCCATCCAAAAAAACCAGAGACTGCACTGATCACGTGTTTATTTACAGTGATCACGTGACTCAGAGGTGCTGATCACGTGACTGTCCCGTCAGTGATCACATGGCTGATCATGCACTGATTCATGGCTCATCATGCACTGATCACGTGGTTATCAGGCAGTGATCAGTGACTGACAGGCGCTGATCTGCGGGGACCCACGCACTGGTCACCTGGCTATCATGCACTGATCACGTGACTGGGCATGCACTGAGTGACGTGGCTGATTGGACACTGAGCACGTGTTTATCAGGCGGTGATCAGTGACTGACAGGCGCTGAGCATGGGACTGTGCGCACTGATCACGTGGCTGATCAGGAACTGAGCACCTGACTGCGCATGCAGTGATCACCTGGCTGGTCGTTCACTGATCGCGTGTTTATCATACCGTGATCACGTGACTGAGAAGCGCTGATCACGTGACTGTGCCGTCAGTGATCACCTGGCTCATCATGCACTGAGATCGTGACTGAGCATGCACTGGTCATGTGCCGGGAGCCAGGAGGCATTCCATTCTGGACAAAGGTCATGAGGAAGGAGGCTCGGCATACGCAAATCTGGGATCGAGCCTCAGGAGTCCACCGGATATTCTCGAGCATCTCCCCCAAAAAACCAGAATCTGCCTACTGTATTGCTTTGTGCCCTCACCTCTGATTTCACTGGGGCTGTCCCCACCACCATCTCGCTCTCTCTGTCAAAGAGTTAACTTACAGCTCCAATTCATAAAGTTCCTTGTCATTCTTCTCTTTAACTTCCAGCTGAGTCTCCATCTGGGCCTTGGAACCCTGCACGCTTACTAATTATGCCTGGGCTGTTAAGACCCACTCGAGAAGGTGTCTAGGGTGAGGCACCTTCCGCTATTCGAGAGGCGCCTGCGACCACGGAAGTGGTGCAAACTTCTTGTCTTGAAGTTTGATTGGTCTCCCGCATAAACCAAGCTACTCAGTCACTTTTCTCCACTGAATTTTCCTATTGAGCTCTCCTCATACTATTATTCTTGACATCTCTGATTAGCATATATAAATAGTCGCCTAGGCCGTCTCTCCCGAATACCCTGGATCAGTTGGGGCTGGTCCCGGTAGGTGGCGCCGAAATGGGCCCTCAGGAGGCAATACTCAAAGAGCTGAGCAGACACGAACCACGCAATCAGCAGGCAATAAGCAAGCTCAGCAGTGACGAATCATGCTACTCAACTGGCAATAATCAAGCAGGTGACAAGGCAGGAATCACGCAGCTCAGCTGGCAAATGTCAAGCAGATGAGCCGGCAGGAATCACGCAGCTCAGCTGGCAATTGTCATGCAGATGAGCGGCAGGAATCATGACGCACCAGCTCAGCAGGCCCTGATCACGTGACTCTGCAGGCACTGCGAGGCTGATCGGGAACTGACCACCTGACTGTGCATGATTGTGCTCACGTGGCTGGTCGTTCACTGATCACGTGTTTATCATACAGTGATGGCGTGACTGAGAGGTGCTGATCAGGTGAATGTGCCGTCAGTGATCACGTGGCTGAACATGCACTGATATCTTGACTGAGAATGCACTGACCAGGTGCTGATCACCGCTCAATTCAATGGATATCCTGGGCAGGCATTCCATTCTGGACAAAGGTCCTGAAGGAAGGAGGCTCGGCATGCGCAAATGTGGGATGAGCCTCAGGTGTCCACCCGGATATTCTGAGCATCTCCCCATCCAAAAAAACCAGAGACTGCACTGATCACGTGTTTATCATACAGTGATCACGTGACTCAGAGGTGCTGATCACGTGACTGTGCCGTCAGTGATCACATGGCTGATCATGCACTGATCACATGGCTCATCATGCACTGATCACGTGGTTATCAGGCGGTGATCAGTGACTGACAGGCGCTGATCGGGACTGTGCGCACTGGTCACCTGGCTATCATGCACTGATCACGTGACTGCGCATGCACTGATGGCGTGGCTGATAGGACACTGAGCACGTGTTTATCAGGCGGTGATCAGTGACTGACAGGCGCTGAGCATGGGACTGTGCACGCACTGATCACGTGGCTGATCAGGAACTGAGCACCTGACTGTGCATGCAGTGATCACCTGGCTGGTCATTCACTGATCACGTGTTTATCATACCGTGATCACGTGACTGAGAAGCGCTGATCACGTGACTGTGCGGTCAGTGATCACCTGGCTCATCATGCACTGAGATCGTGACTGAGCATGCACTGGTCATGTGCCGGGAGCCGGGAGGCATTCCATTCTGGACAAGGTCATGAGGAAGGAGGCCCGGCATACGCCAAATGCGGGATCGAGCCTCAGGAGTCACCCGGATATTTTCGAGCATCTCCCCCCAAAAAAACCAGAGTCTGCCTACTGTATTGCTTTGTGCCTCACCTCTGATTTCACTGGGGCTGTCCCCACCACCATCTCGCTCTCTCTGTCCAAGAGTTAACTTACAGCTCAATTCATAAAGTTCCTTGTCATTCTTCTCTTTAACTTCCAGCTGAGTCTCCATCTGGGCTTGGAACCCCACCATGCTTACTAATTATGCCTGGGCTGTTAAGACCCACTCGAGAAGGTGTCTAGGGTGAGGCACCTTCTGCTATTCGAGAGGGCGCCTGCGGCTCGGAAGTGGTGCAAACTTCTTGTCTTGAAGTTTGATTGGTCTCCTGCATAAACCAAGCTACTCAGTCACTTTTCTCCACTGAATTTTCCTACTGAGCTCTCCTCATACTATTATTCTTGACATCTCTGATTAGCATATAAATAGTCGCCTAGGCCATCTCTCCTTGAATACACTGGATCAGCTGGGGCTGGTCCCCCGGCAGGTGGCGCCGAACAGGGACCTCAGGAGGCAATACTCAAAGACCTGAGCAGACACGAAACCACGCAATCAGCAGGCAATAAGCATGGAGCTCAGCGGTGACGAATCATGCTGCTCAACTGGCAATAATCAAGCAGGTGACCAGGCAGGAATCACGCAGCTCAGCATGCCTGATCACGTGACTCTGCAGGCACTGATCACATGTCTGCTCAGCAGGCCCAGATCACGTGACTGAGCATGCACTGATCACGTGGCTGATCATGCAATGATCACGTGGATCAGGTAACTGCGCATGCACTGATGACGTGGCTGATCAGGCACTGATCACATGGGTCTTCATGCACTAATCACGTGTTTATCAGGCGGTGATCAGTGACTAACAGGATCTGATCTTGGGACTGTGCAAGCACTGATCACGTGGCTGATCAGGAATTGACCACCTGACTGTGAATGCGGTGATCAGGTGGCTGGTCATCGTTCATTGGTCACGTGTTTATCATGCGCTGATCAGGTGACTGAGGCGCTGATCAGGTGACTGTGCCGTCAGTGATCACGTGGCTGATCATGCACTGATATCTTGACTGAGCATGCACTGACCAGGTGCGGGCAGCGGGGCGGCATTCCATTCTGAACAAAGGTCCTGAGGAAGGAGGCTCGGCATACGCAAATGTGGGATCGAGCCTCAGGTGTCCACCCGGATATTCTCGAGCATCTCCCCATCCAAAAAAACCAAAGACTGCACTGATCACGTGTTTATCATACAGTGATCACGTGACTCAGAGGTGCTGATCACGTGACTGTGCTGTCAGTGATCACGTGGCTGATCATGCACTGATATCGTGACTGAGCATGCACTGATCAGCTGCCGGGAGCCGGGGAGGCATTCCCTCTGGACAAAGGTCATGAGGAAGGAGGCTCGGTATCGCCAAATGTGGGATCGAGCCTCAGGAGTCCACCTGGATATTCTCGAGCATCTCCACCCCAAAAAAACCAGAGTCTGCCTACTGTATTGCTTTGTGCTCTCACCTCTGATTTCACTGGAGGCTGTCCCCCACCACCATCTCGCTCTCTCTGTCAAAGAGTTAACACAGCTCAATTCATAACGTTCCTTGTCATTCTTCTCTTTAACCTCCAGCTGAGTCTCCATCTGGAGCGCAGAACCCCCACGCTTACTAATTGTGCCTGGGCTGCTAAGACCCACTCGAGAAGGTGTCTAGGGTGAGGCACCTTCCGCTATTCGAGAGAGGCGCCTGCGCCTCTGGAAGTGGTGCAAACTTCTTGTCTTGAAGTTTGAGTGGTCTCCAGCGTAAACCAAGCTACTCAGTCTCTTTCCTCCACCGAATTTTCCTACTGAGCTATCCTCATACTATTATTCTTGACATCTCTGATTAGTTTATAAATAGTCGCCTAGGCCATCTCTCCTTGAATACCCTGGATCAGCTGGGGCTGGTCCCCGGCAGGTAGCGCCCGAACAGGGACCTCAGGATGCAATACTCAAGAGCTGAGCAGACAGGAACCACGCAATCAGCAGGCAATAAGCATGGAGCTCAGCGGTGACGAATCATGCTGCTCAACTGGCAATAATCAAGTAGGTGACCAGGCAGGAATCACGCAGCTCAGCTGGCGGTGTCATGCAGATGAGCGGCAGGAATCACGCAGCTCAGAAGGCCTGATCACCTGACTCTGCAGGCACTGATCACGTGGCTTATCAGTACAGATCACGTGACTGAGCATGCACTGATCACCTGGCTATCAAGCATTGATCACGTGACTGCGCATGCACTGATGGCGTGGCTGATCAGGCACTAATCACATGGCTCATCATGCACTGATCCCGTGTTTATCAGGCTGTGATCAGTGACTGACAGGCGCTGATCGGGGACTGTCACGCACTGATCACGTGGCTATCATGCACTGATCACGTGACTGTGAATGCACTGATGGCGTGGCTGATCGGGCACTGATCGCGTGTTTATCGCGTGTTTATCAGGTGATCAGTGACTGACAGGTGCTGAGCATGGGACTGTGTGCGCACTGATCACGTGGCTATCATGCACTAATCACGTGACTGCGCCTGCACTGATGGCGTGGTTGATCGGGCACTGATCACGTGTTTATCAGGCAGTAAATAGTGACTGACAGGCGCTCATCATGGGACTGTGCACGCACTGATCACGTGGCTTATCAGGAACGGACCACCTGACTGCACATGCGGTGATCACGTGGCTGGTGGTTCACTGATCACGTGTTTATCATAGGGTGATCACGGGACTGAGGCGCTGATCACATGACTGTGCCGTCAGTGATCACGTGGCTGATCATGCACTGATATCGTGACTGAGCATGCACTGATCATGTGCCGGGAGCCAGGAGGCATTCCACTCTGGACAAAGGTCATCAGGAAGGAGGATCGGCATACGCAAATGCGGGATCAAGCCTCAGGAGTCCATCCGGATATTCTCGAGCATCTCCCCCAAAAAACCAGAGTCTGCCTACTGTATTGCTTTGTGTGCTCTCCTCTGATTTCACTGGGGCTGTCCCCACCACCATCTCGCTCTCTCTGTCAAAGATTAACTTATAGCTCCAATTCATAACGTTCCTTGTCATTCTTCCCTTTAACTTCCAGCTGAGTCTTCATCTGGAGCCTTGGAACCCCCACGCTTACTAATTATGGCTGGGCTGCTAAGACCCACTCGAGAAGGTGTCTAGGGTGAGGCACATTCCGCTATTCGAGAGGGGCGCCTGGGGGCCTCTGAAGTGGTGCAAACTTCTTGTCTTGAAGTTTGATTGGTCTCCCAGCGTAAACCAAGCTACTCAGTCTCTTTCCTCCACTGAATTTTCCTACTGACCTATCCTCATACTATTATTCTTGACATCTCTGATTAGTTTATAAATAGTCGCCTAGGCCATCTCTCCTTGAATACCCTGGATCAGTTGGGGCTGGTCCCGGCAGGTGGCGCCGAACAGGGACCTCAGGAGGCAATACTCAAAGAGCTGAGCAGACCACGAACCACGCAATCAGCAGGCAATAAGCATGGAGCTCAGCGGTGACGAATCATGCTGCTCAACTGGCAATAATCAAGTAGGTGACCAGGCAGGAATCACGCAGCTCAGCTGGTGTGTCAAGCAGATGAGCGAAAGGAATCACACAGCTCAGCTGGCAATTGTCATGCAGATGAGCGGCGGGAATCACGCAGCTCAGCAGGCCTGATCACGTGACTCTGCAGGCAATGATCACGTGGCTGATCAAGTGCAGATCACGTGACTGAGCATGCACTGATCACGTGGCTCTCATGCACTGATCCGGTGACTGCGCTGATATCTTGCACTGATGACGTGGCTGATCAGGAACTGATCACATGGCTCATCATGCACTGATCACGTGTTTATAGGGCAGTGATCAGTGACTGACAGGCGCTGATCATGGGACTGTGCGCACTGATCACGTGGCTATCATGCACTGATCACGTGACTGTGCAGGCACTGATGGCGTGGCTGATCGGGCACTGATCACATGTTTATCAGGCAGTGATCAGTGACTGACAGGCGCTGAGCATGGGACTCTGCACCCACTGATCATCACGTGGCTGATCAGGAAATGACCACCCTGACTGCCCATGCAGTGATCACGTGGCTGGTCGTTCACTGATCACGTGTTTATCATACCGTGATCACGGGACTGAGAGGCGCTGATCACGTGACTGTGCCGTCAGTGATCACGTGGCTGATCATGCACTGAGATCGTGACTGAGCATGCACTGGTCATGTGCGGGAGCCGGGGAGGTATTCCACTCTGGACAAAGGTCATGAGGAAGGAGGCTCGGCATTCGCAAATGCGGGATCAGCCTCAGAGTCCACCCGGATATTCTCGAGCATCTCCCCCAAAAAAACCAGAGTCTGCCTACTGTATTGCTTTGTGCTCTCACCTCTGATTTCACTGGGGCTGTCCCCACCACCATCTCGCTCTCTCTGTCCAGAGTTAACACAGCTCAATTCATAAAGTTCCTTGTCATTCTTCCCTTTAACTTCCAGCTGAGTCTCCATCTGGGCCTTGGAACCCCCACGCTTACTAATTATGCCTGGGCTTCTAAGACCCACTGAGAAGGTGTCTGGGTGAGGCACCTTCTGCTATTCGAGAGGGCGCCTGCGGACTCGGAAGTGGTGCAAACTTCTTGTCTTGAAGTTTGATTGGTCTCCCGTGTAAACCAAACTACTCAGTCTCTTTTCTCCACTGATTTTCCTACTGAGCTCTCCTAATACTATTATTCTTGACATCTCTGATTAGTATATAAATAGTCGCCTAGGCCATCTCTCCTTGAATACCCTGGATCAGCTGGGGCTGGTCCCGGCAGGTTCGACCGAACAGAAACATCAGGAGGCAATACTCAAAGAGCTGAGCAACCACGAACCACACAATCAGCAGGCAATAAGCATGGAGCTCAGCAGTGACGAATCATGCTGCTCAACTGGCAATAATCAAGCAGGTGACCAGGCAGGAATCACGCAGCTCAGCTGGCAATTGTCAAGCAGATGAGCTGGCAGGAATCACGCACCTCAGCTGGCAATTGTCATGCAGATGAGCGGCACTGAATCACGCTGCTCAGCAGGCCCTGATCACGTGACTCTGCAGGCACTGATCACGTGGCTGATCAAGTACAGATCACGTGACTGAGCATGCACTGATCACGTGGCTGTCATGCACTGATCACGTGACTGTGCATGCACTGATCGTGGCTGATCGGCACTGATCACGTGTTTATCAGGCAGTGATCGGTGACTGACAGGCGCTGGAGTTCATGGGACCGCATTCACTGATCACGTGGCTATCATGTACAGATCACGTGACTGCGCATGCACTGATGGCGTGGCTGATCCGGCACTGATCACGTGTTTATCAGGCGGTGATCGTGACTGACAAAGGCGCTGAGCAGGGGACTGTGCACGCACTGATCAGGTGGCAGATCAGGAACTGACCACCTGACCGCGCATGCAGTGATCACGTGGCTGGTCGTTCACTGATCACGTGTTTATCATATGGTGATCACGTGACTGAGAGGCGCTGATCACGTGACTGTGCCGTCAGTGATCACGTGGCTGATCATGCGCTGATATCGTGACTGAGCATGCACTGATCAGCTGTGCGGGAGCCGGGAGGCATTCCACTCTGGACAAAGGTCATGAGGAAGGAGGCTCGGTATACCAAATGTGGGATCGAGCCTCAGGTGTCCACCCGGATATTCTCGAGCATCTCACCCCAAAAAACCAGAGTCTGCCTACTGTATTGCTTTGTGCTCTCACCTCTGATTTCA
This sequence comes from Bos mutus, assembly GCF_027580195.1. NCBI lineage: Eukaryota > Metazoa > Chordata > Mammalia > Artiodactyla > Bovidae > Bos > Bos mutus. The sequence goes on from NW_027220249.1 coordinate 21,271, forward strand.
CTGGGGCTGTCCCCACCACCATCTCGCTCTCTCTGTCCAAGAGTTAACTTACAGCTCAATTCATAAAGTTCCTTGTCATTCTTCTCTTTAACTTCCAGCTGAGTTTCCCATCTGGAGCCTGGAACCCACCACACTTACTAATTATGCCTGGGCTGCTAAGACCCACTCGAGAAGGTGTCTAGGGTGAGGCACCTTCCGCTATGCGAGAGGCGCCTGCGTCTCGACGGAAGTGTGCAAACTTCTTGTCTTGAGGTTTGAGTGGTCTCCGCGTAAGCCAAGCTACTCAGTCTCTTTTTCCACCGAATTTTCCTACTGAGCTCTACTCATACTATTATTCTTGACATCTCTGATTAGCATATAAATAGTCACCTAGGCCATCT
>NW_027220250.1:0-19119 GCF_027580195.1 Bos mutus
GCTGAGCCACCCGACACCTGCCCGCTCATCTGTGATAATCTCCAGCTGAGCCACATGACACCTGCCCGCTCATCTGCTTGATAATCGCCAGCTGAGCCGCGCGACACCTACCCGCTCATCTGCTTGATAATCGCCAGCTGAGCCGCGTGACACCTGCCCGCTCATCTGCTTGATAATCGCCAGCTGAGCCCCGCGACACCTGCCTGCTCATCTGCCTGATAATCGCCAGCTGAGCCCCGCGACACCTGCCGCTCATCTGCCTGATAATCGCCAGCTGAGCCGCGACACCTGCCCACTCATATGCTTGATAATCGCCAGCTGAGCCGCGCGACACCTGCCGCTCATCTGCTTGATAATCGCCAGCTGAGCCTCGCGACACCTGCCCGCTCATCTGCTTGATAATCGCCAGCTGAGCCTCGCGACACCTGCCCGCTCATCTGCCTGATAATCGCCAGCTTAGCCCAGGTGACACCTGCCCGCTCATCTGCCTGATAATCGCCAGCTGAGCCGCCGCGACACCTGCCGCTCATCTGCCTGATAATCGCCAGCTGAGCCTCGCGACACCTGCCGGCTCATCTGCTTGATAATCGCCAGCTGAGCCACATGACACCTGCCTGCTTTCATCTGCTTGATAATCGCCAGCTGAGCCACGCGACGACACCTGCCCGCTCATCTGCTTGATAATCGCCAGCTGAGCCCGCGACACCTGCCCGCTCATCTGCTTGATAATCGCCAGCTGAGCCCGCGACACCTGCCCGCTCATCTGCTTGATAATCGCCAGCTGAGCCACCCGACACCTGCCGCTCATCTCTGCTTGATAATCGCCAGCTGAGCCGCATGACACCTGCCCGCTCATCTGCTTGATAATCGCCAGCTGAGCCGCGCGACACCTGCCCGCTCATCTGCTTGATAATCGCCAGCTGAGCCCCGCGACACCTGCCCGCTCATCTGCTTGATAATCGCCAGCTGAGCCCACGACACCTGCCCGCTCATCTGCTTGATAATCGCCAGCTGAGCCACATGACACCTGCCCGCTCATCTGCTTGATAATCGCCAGCTGAGCCCCGCGACACCTGCCCGCTCATCTGCTTGATAATCGCCAGCTGAGCCACATGACACCTGCCCGCTCATCTGCTTGATAATCGCCAGCTGAGCCACATGACACCTGCCCGCTCATCTGCTTGATAATCGCCAGCTGAGCCCATCGCGACTGCCTGCCCGCTCATCTGCCTTGATAATCGCCAGCTGAGCCCGCGCGACACCTGCCCGCTCATCTGCCTGATAATCGCCAGCTGAGCCGGGTGACACCTGTCCGCTCATCTGCCTGATAATCGCCAGCTGAGCCATCGCGTCACCTGCCCGCTCATCTGCCTGATAATCGCCAGCTGAGCCCGCGACACCTGCCCGCTCATCTGCTTGATAATCGCCAGCTGAGCCCCGTGACACCTGCCCGCTCATCTGCTTGATAATCGCCAGCTGAGCCCCGCGACACCTGCCCGCTCATCTGCTTGATAATCGCCAGCTGAGCCACGCGACACCTGCCCGCTCATCTGCTTGATAATCGCCAGCTGAGCCGCATGACACCTGCTTGCTCATCTGCCTGATAATCGCCAGCTGAGCCCGCGACACCTGCCCGCTCATCTGCCTGATAATCGCCAGCTGAGCCCCACGACACCTGCCGGCTCATCTGCTTGATAATCGCCAGCTGAGCCTCGTGACACCTGCCCGCTCATCTGCCTGATAATCGCCAGCTGAGCCGGCGACACCTGCCCGCTCATCTGCCTGATAATCGCCAGCTGAGCCTCGCGACACCTGCCGCTCATCTGATTGATAATCGCCAGCTGAGCCCGCGACACCTGCCCGCTCATCTGCTTGATAATCGCCAGCTGAGCCCGCGACACCTGCCCGCTCATCTGCTTGATAATCGCCAGCTGAGCCACCGCGACACCTGCCCGCTCATCTGCTTGATAATCGCCAGCTGAGTCCGCGACACCTGCCCGCTCATCTGCTTGATAATCGCCAGCTGAGCCCGCGACACCTGCCCGCTCATCTGCTTGATAATCGCCAGCTGAGCCACACGACACCTGCCCGCTCATCTGCTTGATAATCGCCAGCTGAGCCTCGCGACACCTGCCCGCTCATCTGCTTGATAATCGCCAGCTGAGCCTCGCGACACCTGCCTGCTCATCTGCTTGATAATCGCCAGCTGAGCCTCGCGACACCTGCCGCTCATCTGCTTGATAATCGCCAGCTGAGCTCGTGACACCTGCCCGCTCATCTGCCTGATAATCGCCAGCTGAGCCATGCGACGACACCTGCCCGCTCATCTGCCTGATAATCGCCAGCTGAGCTGCGACACCTGCCCGCTCATCTGCTTGAGAATCGCCAGCTGAGTCCCGGGACACCTGCCAGCTCATCTGCTTGATAATCGGCAACTGAGCCACACGACACCTGCCCGCTCATCTGCTTGATAATCGCCAGCTGAGCCGCGCGACACCTGCCCGCTCATCTGCTTGATAATCCCCAGCTGAGCCACGCGACACCTGCTTGCTCATCTGCTTGATAATCGCCAGCTGAGCCCCGCGACACCTGCTTGCTCATCTGCTTGATAATCGCCAGCTGAGCCACGCGACACCTGCTTGCTCATCTGCTTGATAATCGCCAGCTGAGCCACGCGACACCTGCTTGCTCATCTGCCTGATAATCGCCAGCTGAGCCGCGCGACACCTGCCCGCTCATCTGCCTGATAATCGCCAGCTGAGCCCCGCGTGACACCTGCCCGCTCATCTGCCTGATAATCGCCAGCTGAGCCACGCGACACCTGCCCGCTCATCTGCCTGATAATCGCCAGCTGAGCCACGCGACACCTGCCCGCTCATCTGCCTGATAATCGCCAGCTGAGCCAGGTGACACCTGCCTGCTCATCTGCCTGATAATCGCCAGCTGAGCCTCGCGACACCTGCCCGCTCATCTGCTTGATAATCGCCAGCTGAGCCGCGCGACACCTGCCTGCTCATCTGCTTGATAATCGCCAGCTGAGCCCGCGACACCTGCCCGCTCATCTGCTTGATAATCGCCAGCTTAGCCGGGTGGCACCTGCCCGATCATCTGCCTGATAATCGCCAGCTGAGCCACATGACACCTGCCCGCTCATCTGCTTGATAATCGCCAGCTGAGCCACACGACACCTGTCCGCTCATCTGCCTGATAATCGCCAGCTGAGCCCGCGACACCTGCCGCTCATCTGCTTGATAATCGCCAGCTGAGCCTCGCGACACCTGCCCGCTCATCTGCTTGATAATCGCCAGCTGAGCCCCGCGACACCTGCCCGCTCATCTGCTTGATAATCGCCAGCTGAGCCACGCGACACCTGCCCGCTCATCTGCTTGATAATCGCCAGCTGAGCCACATGACACCTGCCTGCTCATCTGCTTGATAATCGCCAGCTGAGCCTCGCGACACCTGCCCGCTCATCTGCTTGATAATCGCCAGCTGAGCCGCGCGACACCTGCCCGCTCATCTGCTTGATAATCGCCAGCTGAGCCCGCGACACCTGCCCGCTCATCTGCCTGATAATCGCCAGCTGAGCCCGCGCGACACCTGCCCGCTCATCTGCCTGATAATCGCCAGCTGAGCCCGCGACACCTGCCCGCTCATCTGCTTGATAATCGCCAGCTGAGCCGCGCGACACCTGCCCGCTCATCTGTTTGATAATCGCCAGCTGAGCCACGCGACACCTGCCCGCTCATCTGCTTGATAATCGCCAGCTGAGCCACATGACACCTGCCCGCTCATCTGCTTGATAATCGCCAGCTGAGCCTCGCGACACCTGCCCGCTCATCTGCTTGATAATCGCCAGCTGAGCCGCGCGACACCTGCCCGCTCATCTGCTTGATAATCGCCAGCTGAGCCATGCGACACCTGCCCGCTCATCTGCCTGATAATCGCCAGCTGAGCCGCGCGACACCTGCCCGCTCATCTGCCTGATAATCGCCAGCTGAGCCGGGTGACACCTGCCCGCTCATCTGCCTGATAATCGCCAGCTGAGCCATGCGTCACCTGCCGGCTCATCTGCCTGATAATCGCCAGCTGAGCCGCGCGACACCTGCCCGCTCATCTGCTTGATAATCGCCAGCTGAGCCGCGCGACACCTGCCCGCTCATCTGCTTGATAATCGCCAGCTGAGCCTCGCGACACCTGCCCGCTCATCTGCCTGATAATCGCCAGCTGAGCCCCGCGACACCTGCCGCTCATCTGCCTGATAATCGCCAGCTGAGCGCGCGACACCTGCCGCTCATCTGCTTGATAATCGCCAGCTGAGCCGCGCGACACCTGCCCGCTCATCTGCCTGATAATCGCCAGCTGAGCTGACACCTGCCCGCTCATCTGCCTGATAATCGCCAGCTGAGCCACGCGACACCTGCCCGCTCATCTGCCTGATAATCGCCAGCTGAGCCGCGCGACACCTGCCCGCTCATCTGCTTGATAATCGCCAGCTGAGCCTCGCGACACCTGCCCGCTCATCTGCTTGATAATCGCCAGCTGAGCCCGCGACACCTGCCCGCTCATCTGCTTGATAATCGCCAGCTGAGCCCCGCGACACCTGCCCGCTCATCTGCTTGATAATCGCCAGCTGAGCCCGCGACACCTGCCCGCTCATCTGCTTGATAATCGCCAGCTGAGCCCCGCGACACCTGCCCGCTCATCTGCTTGATAATCGCCAGCTGAGCCACGCGACACCTGCTTGCTCATCTGCTTGATAATCGCCAGCTGAGCCGCGCGACACCTGCCCGCTCATCTGCTTGATAATCGCCAGCTGAGCCTCGCGACACCTGCCGCTCATCTGCTTGATAATCGCCAGCTGAGCTCATCTGCGCGACACCTGCCACCTGCTCATCTGCTTGATAATCGCCAGCTGAGCCGCGCGACACCTGCTTGCTCATCTGCTTGATAATCGCCAGCTGAGCCCCGCGACACCTGCCCGCTCATCTGCTTGATAATCGCCAGCTGAGCCTCGCGACACCTGCCCGCTCATCTGCTTGATAATCGCCAGCTGAGCCGCGCGACACCTGCCGCTCATCTGCTTGATAATCGCCAGCTGAGCCGCGCGACACCTGCCCGCTCATCTGCTTGATAATCGCCAGCTGAGCCCCCGACACCTCTCCGCTCATCTGCTTGATAATCGCCAGCTGAGCGCCGCGCGACACCTGCCCGCTCATCTGCTTGATAATCGCCAGCTGAGCCGCGCGACACCTGCCCGCTCATCTGCTTGATAATCGCCAGCTGAGCCCCGCGACACCTGCCCGCTCATCTGCTTGATAATCGCCAGCTGAGCCGCGCGACACCTGCCCGCTCATCTGCCTGATAATCGCCAGCTGAGCCACGCGACACCTGCCCGCTCATCTGCTTGATAATCGCCAGCTGAGCCTCGCGACACCTGCCCGCTCATCTGCCTGATAATCGCCAGCTGAGCCCGCGACACCTGCCGCTCATCTGCTTGATAATCGCCAGCTGAGCCGCGCGACACCTGCCCGCTCATCTGCTTGATAATCGCCAGCTGAGCCACGCGACACCTGCCCGCTCATCTGCTTGATAATCGCCAGCTGAGCCTCGCGACACCTGCCCGCTCATCTGCCTGATAATCGCCAGCTGAGCCGCGCGACACCTGCCCGCTCATCTGCCTGATAATCGCCAGCTGAGCCACGCGACACCTGCCCGCTCATCTGCTTGATAATCGCCAGCTGAGCCGCGCGACACCTGCTTGCTCATCTGCTTGATAATCGCCAGCTGAGCCGCGCGACACCTGCTTGCTCATCTGCCTGATAATCGCCAGCTGAGCCGCGGGACACCTGCCCGCTCATCTGCCTGATAATCGCCAGCTGAGCCACGCGACACCTGCCGGCTCATCTGCCTGATAATCGCCAGCTGAGCCCGCGACACCTGCCCGCTCATCTGCTTGATAATCGCCAGCTGAGCCGCGCGACACCTGCCCGCTCATCTGCTTGATAATCGCCAGCTGAGCCGCGCGACACCTGCCGCTCATCTGCTTGATAATCGCCAGCTGAGCCCGCGACACCTGCCCGCTCATCTGCTTGATAATCGCCAGCTGAGCCGCGCGACACCTGCCCGCTCATCTGCTTGATAATCGCCAGCTGAGCCGCGCGACACCTGCCCGCTCATCTGCTTGATAATCGCCAGCTGAGCCCTCGCGACACCTGCCCGCTCATCTGCTTGATAATCGCCAGCTGAGCCCCGCGACACCTGCCCGCTCATCTGCTTGATAATCGCCAGCTGAGCCACCGCGACACCTGCCCGCTCATCTGCTTGATAATCGCCAGCTGAGCCCGCGCGACACCTGCCCGCTCATCTGCTGATAATCGCCAGCTGAGCTGAGCGCGACACCTGCCGCTCATCTGCTTGATAATCGCCAGCTGAGCCGCGCGACACCTGCCCCCTCATCTGCTTGATAATCGCCAGCTGAGCCTCGCGACACCTGCCCGCTCATCTGCTTGATAATCGCCAGCTGAGCCGCGCGACACCTGCCCGCTCATCTGCTTGATAATCGCCAGCTGAGCCGCGCGACACCTGCCCGCTCATCTGCTTGATAATCGCCAGCTGAGCCGCGCGACACCTGCCCGCTCATCTGCTTGATAATCGCCAGCTGAGCCCGCGACACCTGCCCGCTCATCTGCCTGATAATCGCCAGCTGAGCCCTCGCGACACCTGCCCGCTCATCTGCTTGATAATCGCCATCTGATCCACAAGACACCTGCCAGCTCATCTGCTTGATAATCGCCAGCTGACCCGCGACACCTGCCCGCTCATCTGCCTGATAATCGCCAGCTGACCCGCGACACCTCCCCGCTCATCTGCTTGATAATCGCCAGCTGAGCCCCGCGACACCTGCCCGCTCATCTGCCTGATAATCGCCAGCTGAGCCCGCGACACCTGCCCCCGCTCATCTGCTTGATAATCGCCAGCTGAGCCGCGCGACACCTGCCCGCTCATCTGCTTGATAATCGCCAGCTGAGCCCGCGACACCTGCCCGCTCATCTGCTTGATAATCGCCAGCTGAGCCCGCGACACCTGCCCGCTCATCTGCTTGATAATCGCCAGCTGAGCCCGCGACACCTGCCCGCTCATCTGCTTGATAATCGCCAGCTGAGCCCGCGACACCTGCCCGCTCATCTGCTTGATAATCGCCAGCTGAGCCCGCGACACCTGCCCGCTCATCTGCTTGATAATCGCCAGCTGAGCCCGCGACACCTGCCCGCTCATCTGCTTGATAATCGCCAGCTGAGCCCACGACACCACCTGCCCGCTCATCTGCTTGATAATCGCCAGCTGAGCCCGCGACACCTGCCCTGCTCATCTGCTTGATAATCGCCAGCTGAGCCGCGTGACACCTGCCCGCTCATCTGCCTGATAATCGCCAGCTGAGCCCCGCGACACCTGCCCGCTCATCTGCCTGATAATCGCCAGCTGAGCCCGCGACACCTGCCCGCTCATCTGCCTGATAATCGCCAGCTGAGCCCGCGACACCTGCCGCTCATCTGCTTGATAATCGCCAGCTGAGCCGCGCGACACCTGCCCGCTCATCTGCTTGATAATCGCCAGCTGAGCCGCGCGACACCTGCCCGCTCATCTGCTTGATAATCGCCAGCTGAGCCGCGCGACACCTGCCCGCTCATCTGCTTGATAATCGCCAGCTGAGCCGCGACACCTGCCCGCTCATCTGCTTGATAATCGCCAGCTGAGCCACGCGACACCTGCCCGCTCATCTGCTTGATAATCGCCAGCTGAGCCACGCGACACCTGCCCGCTCATCTGCTTGATAATCGCCAGCTGAGCCACGCGCGACACCTGCCCGCTCATCTGCTTGATAATCGCCAGCTGAGCCCCGCGACACCTGCCGCTCATCATCTGATAATCGCCAGCTGAGCCGCGACACCTGCCCGCTCTCATCTGCATGTTATTCGCCAGCTGAGCCCCGCGAGACCTGCCTGCTCATCTGCCTGATAATCGCAAGCTGAGCCCAGCGACACCTGCCTGCTCATCTGCCTGATAATCGCCAGCTGAGCCTCGCGACACCTGCCCGCTCATCTGCCTGATAATCGCCAGCTGAGCCGCGCGACACCTGCCCGCTCATCTGCTTGATAATCGCCAGCTGAGCCCCGCGACACCTGCCGCTCATCTGCTTGATAATCGCCAGCTGAGCCGCGTGACACCTGCCCGCTCATCTGCCTGATAATCGCCAGCTGAGCCGCGCGACACCTGCCCGCTCATCTGCCTGATAATCGCCAGCTGAGCCGCGCGACACCTGCCGGCTCATCTGCCTGATAATCGCCAGCTGAGCCAGGCGACACCTGCCTGCTCATCTGCTTGATAATCGCCAGCTGAGCCGCGCGACACCTGCCCGCTCATCTGCTTGATAATCGCCAGCTGAGCCCGCGACACCTGCCGGCTCATCTGCCTGATAATCGCCAGCTGAGCCCGCGACACCTGCCCGCTCATCTGCTTGATAATCGCCAGCTGAGCCTCGCGACACCTGCCCTGCTCATCTGCTTGATAATCGCCAGCTGAGCCCGCGCGACACCTGCCCGCTCATCTGCTTGATAATCGCCAGCTGAGCCGCGCGACACCTGCCCGCTCATCTGCTTGATAATCGCCAGCTGAGCCGCGCGCGACACCTGCCCGCTCATCTGCTTGATAATCGCCAGCTGAGCCCGCGACACCTGCCCGCTCATCTGCCTGATAATCGCCAGCTGAGCCCGCGCGACACCTGCCCGCTCATCTGCTTGATAATCGCCAGCTGAGCCCCGCGACACCTGCCCGCTCATCTGCCTGATAATCGCCAGCTGAGCCCCGCGACACCTGCCCGCTCATCTGCCTGATAATCGCCAGCTGAGCCCGCGACACCTGCCCGCTCATCTGCTTGATAATCGCCAGCTGAGCCCGCGACACCTGCCCGCTCATCTGCTTGATAATCGCCAGCTGAGCCCGCGCGACACCTGCCCGCTCATCTGCTTGATAATCGCCAGCTGAGCCGCGCGACGACACCTGCCCGCTCATCTGCTTGATAATCGCCAGCTGAGCGCGCGACACCTGCCCGCTCATCTGCCTGATAATCGCCAGCTGAGCCCCGCGACACCTGCCCGCTCATCTGCTTGATAATCGCCAGCTGAGCCGCGCGACACCTGCCCGCTCATCTGCTTGATAATCGCCAGCTGAGCCACGCGACACCTGCCCGCTCATCTGCTTTGATAATCGCCAGCTGAGCCCGCGACACCTGCCCGCTCATCTGCTTGATAATCGCCAGCTGAGCCGCGCGACACCTGCCCGCTCATCTGCTTGATAATCGCCAGCTGAGCCCGCGACACCTGCCCGCTCATCTGCTTGATAATCGCCAGCTGAGCCCCGCGACACCTGCCCGCTCATCTGCTTGATAATCGCCAGCTGAGCCCGCGCGACACCTGCCCGCTCATCTGCTTGATAATCGCCAGCTGAGCCCGCGCTGACCTGCCCTGCTCATCTGCTTGATAATCGCCAGCTGAGCCCGCGACACCTGCCCGCTCATCTGCTTGATAATCGCCAGCTGAGCCCGCGACACCTGCCCGCTCATCTGCCTGATAATCGCCAGCTGAGCCCGCGACACCTGCCCGCTCATCTGCCTGATAATCGCCAGCTGAGCCCGCGACACCTGCCCGCTCATCTGCCTGATAATCGCCAGCTGAGCCCGCGACACCTGCCCGCTCATCTGCCTGATAATCGCCAGCTGAGGCGCGCGACACCTGCCCGCTCATCTGCTTGATAATCGCCAGCTGAGCCGCGCGACACCTGCCCGCTCATCTGCCTGATAATCGCCAGCTGAGCAGCGCGACACCTGCCCGCTCATCTGCCTGATAATCGCCAGCTGAGCCGCGCGACACCTGCCCGCTCATCTGCCTGATAATCGCCAGCTGAGCCCCGCGACACCTGCCCGCTCATCTGCTTGATAATCGCCAGCTGAGCCACGCGACACCTGCCCGCTCATCTGCTTGATAATCGCCAGCTGAGCCACGCGACACCTGCCCGCTCATCTGCCTGATAATCGCCAGCTGAGCCCCGCGACACCTGCCGCTCATCTGCCTGATAATCGCCAGCTGAGCCCGCGACACCTGCCCGCTCATCTGCTTGATAATCGCCAGCTGAGCCGCCGCGACACCTGCCCGCTCATCTGCCTGATAATCGCCAGCTGAGCCCCGCGACACCTGCCCGCTCATCTGCCTGATAATCGCCAGCTGAGCCCGCGCGACACCTGCCCGCTCATCTGCCTGATAATCGCCAGCTGAGCCACGCGACACCTGCCCGCTCATCTGCTTGATAATCGCCAGCTGAGCCCGCGACACCTGCCCGCTCATCTGCCTGATAATCGCCAGCTGAGCCCGCGACACCTGCCCGCTCATCTGCTTGATAATCGCCAGCTGAGCCGCGCGACACCTGCCGCTCATCTGCTTGATAATCGCCAGCTGAGCCCGCGACACCTGCCCGCTCATCTGCTTGATAATCGCCAGCTGAGCCGCGCGACACCTGCCCGCTCATCTGCTTGATAATCGCCAGCTGAGCCGCGACACCTGCCCGCTCATCTGCCTGATAATCGCCAGCTGAGCCGCGCGACACCTGCCCGCTCATCTGCCTGATAATCGCCAGCTGAGCCCGCGACACCTGCCCGCTCATCTGCCTGATAATCGCCAGCTGAGCCAGGTGACACCTGCCCGCTCATCTGCTTGATAATCGCCAGCTGAGCCGCGCGACACCTGCCGGCTCATCTGCCTGATAATCGCCAGCTGAGCCTCGCGACACCTGCCCGCTCATCTGCTTGATAATCGCCAGCTGAGCCCGCGACACCTGCCCGCTCATCTGCTTGATAATCGCCAGCTGAGCCTCGCGACACCTGCCCGCTCATCTGCCTGATAACTGCCAGCTTAGCCGGGTGACACCTGCCCGCTCATCTGCCTGATAATCGCCAGCTGAGCCTCGCGACACCTGCCCGCTCATCTGCCTGATAATCGCCAGCTGAGCCGCGCGACACCTGCCCGCTCATCTGCCTGATAATCGCCAGCTGAGCCGCGCGACACCTGCCCGCTCATCTGCTTGATAATCGCCAGCTGAGCCCCGCGACGACACCTGCCCGCTCATCTGCTTGATAATCGCCAGCTGAGCCCGCGACACCTGCCCGCTCATCCTGATAATCGCCAGCTGAGCCGCGACACCTGCCCGCTCATCTGCCTGATAATCGCCAGCTGAGCCGCGCGACACCTGCCCGCTCTCATCTGCTTGATAATCGCCAGCTGAGCCCGCGACACCTGCCCGCTCATCTGCCTGATAATCGCCAGCTGAGCGCGCGACACCGCGACACCTGCCCGCTCATCTGCTTGATAATCGCCAGCTGAGCCTCGCGACACCTGCCCGCTCATCTGCTTGATAATCGCCAGCTGAGCGCGTGACACCTGCCCGCTCATCTGCCTGATAATCGCCAGCTGAGCCCGCGACACCTGCCCGCTCATCTGCTTGATAATCGCCAGCTGAGCCCGCGTGACACCTGCCCGCTCATCTGCCTGATAATCGCCAGCTGAGCCGCCGCGACACCTGCCCGCTCATCTGCCTGATAATCGCCAGCTGAGCCCCGCGACACCTGCCCGCTCATCTGCCTGATAATCGCCAGCTGAGCCCGCGACACCTGCCTGCTCATCTGCCTGATAATCGCCAGCTGAGCCCGCGACACCTGCCCGCTCATCTGCTTGATAATCGCCAGCTGAGCCGCGCGACACCTGCCCGCTCATCTGCTTGATAATCGCCAGCTGAGCCCGCCGCGACACCTGCCCGCTCATCTGCCTGATAATCGCCAGCTGAGCCGCGACACCTGCCCGCTCATCTGCTTGATAATCGCCAGCTGAGCCACGCGACACCTGCTTGCTCATCTTGATGATAATCGCCAGCTGAGCCGCGCGACACCTGCCCGCTCATCTGCTTGATAATCGCCAGCTGAGCCAGGTGACACCTGCCTGCTCATCTGCCTGATAATCGCCAGCTGAGCCGCGACACACCTGCTGCCCGCTCATCTGCTTGATAATCGCCAGCTGAGCCCGCGACACCTGCCCGCTCATCTGCCTGATAATCGCCAGCTGAGCCAGCCGCGACACCTGCCCGCTCATCTGCCTGATAATCGCCAGCTGAGCCGCGCGACACCTGCCCGCTCATCTGCTTGATAATCGCCAGCTGAGCCGCGCGACACCTGCCGCTCATCTGCCTGATAATCGCCAGCTGAGCGCGACACCTGCCCGCTCATCTGCTGATGATAATCGCCAGCTGAGCCGCGCGACACCTGCCCGCTCATCTGCCTGATAATCGCCAGCTGAGCCCGCGCGACACCTGCCCGCTCATCTGCTTGATAATCGCCAGCTGAGCCGCGCGACACCTGCCGCTCATCTGCTTGATAATCGCCAGCTGAGCCCGCGACACCTGCCCGCTCATCTGCTTGATAATCGCCAGCTGAGCCGCGCGACACCTGCCTGCTCATCTGCCTGATAATCGCCAGCTGAGCCCCGCGACACCTGCCCGCTCATCTGCCTGATAATCGCCAGCTGAGCCGCGCGACACCTGCCTGCTCATCTGCTTGATAATCGCCAGCTGAGCCCGCGCGACACCTGCCCGCTCATCTGCCTGATAATCGCCAGCTGAGCCACGCGACACCTGCCGGCTCATCTGCTTGATAATCGCCAGCTGAGCCCGCGACACCTGCCCGCTCATCTGCTTGATAATCGCCAGCTGAGCCCGCGACACCTGCCCGCTCATCTGCTTGATAATCGCCAGCTGAGCCCGCGACACCTGCCCGCTCATCTGCTTGATAATCGCCAGCTGAGCCCCGCGACACCTGCCCGCTCATCTGCCTGATAATCGCCAGCTGAGCCCCGCGACACCTGCCCGCTCATCTGCCTGATAATCGCCAGCTGAGCCCCGCGACACCTGCCCGCTCATCTGCTTGATAATCGCCAGCTGAGCCCGCGTGACACCTGCCCGCTCATCTGCCTGATAATCGCCAGCTGAGCCGGTGCGACACCTGCCCGCTCATCTGCCTGATAATCGCCAGCTGAGCCGCGACACCTGCCCGCTCATCTGCTTGATAATCGCCAGCTGAGCCGCGCGACACCTGCCCGCTCATCTGCCTGATAATCGCCAGCTGAGCCTCGCGACACCTGCCCGCTCATCTGCTTGATAATCGCCAGCTGAGCGCGCGACACCTGCCCGCTCATCTGCCTGATAATCGCCAGCTGAGCCCGCGTGACACCTGCCCGCTCATCTGCCTGATAATCGCCAGCTGAGCCCGCGACACCTGCCCGCTCATCTGCCTGATAATCGCCAGCTGAGCCTCGCGACACCTGCCGGCTCATCTGCCTGATAATCGCCAGCTGAGCCCGCGACACCTGCCCGCTCATCTGCTTGATAATCGCCAGCTGAGCCGCGCGACACCTGCCCGCTCATCTGCTTGATAATCGCCAGCTGACCCGCGACACCTGCCCGCTCATCTGCCTGATAATCGCCAGCTGAGCCGGGCGACACCTGCCTGCTCATCTGCTTGATAATCGCCAGCTGAGCCCGCGACACCTGCCCGCTCATCTGCTTGATAATCGCCAGCTGAGCCCGCGACACCTGCCCGCTCATCTGCCTGATAATCGCCAGCTGAGCCGCGCGACACCTGCCCGCTCATCTGCTTGATAATCGCCAGCTGAGCCGCGCGACACCTGCCCGCTCATCTGCTTGATAATCGCCAGCTGAGCCCGCGACACCTGCCGGCTCATCTGCTTGATAATCGCCAGCTGAGCCTCGCGACACCTGCCCGCTCATCTGCTTGATAATCGCCAGCTGAGCCCGCGACACCTGCCCGCTCATCTGCTTGATAATCGCCAGCTGAGCCGCGACACCTGCCCGCTCATCTGCTTGATAATCGCCAGCTGAGCCACGCGACACCTGCCCGCTCATCTGCTTGATAATCGCCAGCTGAGCCCGCGACACCTGCCGCTCATCTGCTTGATAATCGCCAGCTGAGCCGCGACACCTGCTTGCTCATCTGCTTGATAATCGCCAGCTGAGCCCCGCGACACCTGCCCGCTCATCTGCTTGATAATCGCCAGCTGAGCCGCGCGACACCTGCCCGCTCATCTGCTGATAATCGCCAGCTGAGCCCCGCGACACCTGCCCGCTCATCTGCTTGATAATCGCCAGCTGAGCCCTGCGACACCTGCCCGCTCATCTGCTTGATAATCGCCAGCTGAGCCGCGCGACACCTGCCCGCTCATCTGTGATAATCGCCAGCTGAGCCCGCATGACACCTGCCGCTCATCTGCTTGATAATCGCCAGCTGAGCCCCGGCGACACCTGCCCGCTCATCTGCTTGATAATCGCCAGCTGAGCCCGCGACACCTGCCCGCTCATCTGCTTGATAATCGCCAGCTGAGCCCTCGCGACACCTGCCCGCTCATCTGCTTGATAATCGCCAGCTGAGCCGCGCGACACCTGCCCGCTCATCTGCTTGATAATCGCCAGCTGAGCCACGCGACACCTGCCGCTCATCTGCTTGATAATCGCCAGCTGGGCCCCGCGACACCTGCCCGCTCATCTGCTTGATAATCGCCAGCTGAGCCGCGACACCTGCCCGCTCATCTGCTTGATAATCGCCAGCTGAGCCGCGCGACACCTGCCCGCTCATCTGCCTGATAATCGCCAGCTGAGCCGCGCGACACCTGCCCGCTCATCTGCTTGATAATCGCCAGCTGAGCCACGCGACACCTGCCCGCTCATCTGCTTGATAATCGCCAGCTGAGCCCGCGCGACACCTGCCCGCTCATCTGCTTGATAATCGCCAGCTGAGCCGCGCGACACCTGCCCGCTCATCTGCTTGATAATCGCCAGCTGAGCCCCGCGACACCTGCCTGCTCATCTGCCTGATAATCGCCAGCTGAGCCCCGCGACACCTGCCGCTCATCTGCCTGATAATCGCCAGCTGAGCCCGCGCGACACCTGCCCGCTCATCTGCTTGATAATCGCCAGCTGAGCCGCGCGACACCTGCCCGCTCATCTGCTTGATAATCGCCAGCTGAGCCCGCGACACCTGCCCGCTCATCTGCTTGATAATCGCCAGCTGAGCCTCGCGACACCTGCCCGCTCATCTGCCTGATAATCGCCAGCTGGCCCAGCGTGACACCTGCCCGCTCATCTGCCTGATAATCGCCAGCTGAGCCCGCGACACCTGCCCGCTCATCTGCCTGATAATCGCCAGCTGAGCCCGCGACACCTGCCCGCTCATCTGCTTGATAATCGCCAGCTGAGCCCCGCGACACCTGCCCGCTCATCTGCTTGATAATCGCCAGCTGAGCCGCGACACCTGCCCGCTCATCTGCCTGATAATCGCCAGCTGAGCCTCGCGACACCTGCCCGCTCATCTGCTTGATAATCGCCAGCTGAGCCCGCGACACCTGCCCGCTCATCTGCTTGATAATCGCCAGCTGGGCCACGCGACACCTGCCCGCTCATCTGCTTGATAATCGCCAGCTGAGCCCGCGACACCTGCCTGCTCATCTGCTTGATAATCGCCAGCTGAGCCCCGCGACACCTGCCCGCTCATCTCTGATGATAATCGCCAGCTGAGCCGCGCGACACCTGCCGCTCATCTGCTTGAGAATCGCCAGCTGAGTCCCGGGACACCTGCCAGCTCATCTGCTTGATAATCGCCAACTGAGCCACACGACACCTGCCCGCTCATCTGCTTGATAATCGCCAGCTGAGCCGCGCGACACCTGCCCGCTCATGTGCTTGATAATCGCCAGCTGAGCCACGCGACACCTGCTTGCTCATCTGCTTGATAATCGCCAGCTGAGCCGCGCGACACCTGCCCGCTCATCTGCTTGATAATCGCCAGCTGAGCCTGCGTGACACCTGCCCGCTCATCTGCCTGATAATCGCCAGCTGAGCCGCGCGACACCTGCCCGCTCATCTGCCTGATAATCGCCAGCTGAGCCAGGTGACACCTGCCCGCTCATCTGCCTGATAATCGCCAGCTGAGCCCGGCGACACCTGCCCGCTCATCTGCCTGATAATCGCCAGCTGAGCCCGCGACACCTGCCCGCTCATCTGCTTGATAATCGCCAGCTGAGCCTCGCGACACCTGCCCGCTCATCTGCTTGATAATCGCCAGCTGAGCCGCGCGACACCTGCCCGCTCATCTGCTGATAATCGCCAGCTGAGCCTCGCGACACCTGCCCTCTCATCTGCCTGATAATCGCCAGCTGAGCCCGGGCGACACCTGCCCGCTCATCTGCCTGATAATCGCCAGCTGAGCCGCGCGACACCTGCCCGCTCATCTGCCTGATAATCGCCAGCTGAGCCCGCGACACCTGCCCGCTCATCTGCCTGATAATCGCCAGCTGAGCCGCCGCGACACCTGCCCGCTCATCTGCTTGATAATCGCCAGCTGAGCCCCGCGACACCTGCCCGCTCATCTGCTTGATAATCGCCAGCTGAGCCCCCGCGTGACACCTGCCGGCTCATCTGCCTGATAATCGCCAGCGGAGTCGCGCGACACCTGCCCGGCTCATCTGCTTGATAATCGCCAGCTGAGCCGCGCGACACCTGCCCGCTCATCTGCTTGATAATCGCCAGCTGAGCCGCGCGACACCTGCCCGCTCTCATCTGCTTGATAATCGCCAGCTGAGCCTCGCGACACCTGCCCGCTCATCTGCTTGATAATCGCCCAGCTGAGCCCGCGACACCTGCCCGCTCATCTGCTTGATAATCGCCAGCTGAGCCTCGCGACACCTGCCGCTCATCTGCCTGATAATCGCCAGCTGAGCCCGCGACACCTGCCCGCTCATCTGCCTGATAATCGCCAGCTGAGCCTCGCGACACCTGCCCGCTCATCTGCCTGATAATCGCCAGCTGAGCCCACGCGCGACACCTGCCCGCTCATCTGCCTGATAATCGCCAGCTGAGCCGCGCGACACCTGCCCGCTCATCTGCCTGATAATCGCCAGCTGAGCCGCGCGACACCTGCCCGCTCATCTGCCTGATAGTCGCCAGCTGAGCCGCGCGACACCTGCTTGCTCATCTGCTTGATAATCGCCAGCTGAGCCCCGCGACACCTGCCCGCTCATCTGCTTGATAATCGCCAGCTGAGCCCCGCGACACCTGCCCGCTCATCTGCTTGATAATCGCCAGCTGAGCCCCGCGACACCTGCCCGCTCATCTGCTTGATAATCGCCAGCTGAGCCACGCGACACCTGCTTGCTCATCTGCTTGATAATCGCCAGCTGAGCCGCAAGACACCTGCCCGCTCATCTGCTTGATAATCGCCAGCTGAGCAGGTGACACCTGCCTGCTCATCTGCCTGATAATCGCCAGCTGAGCCTCGCGACACCTGCCCGCTCATCTGCTTGATAATCGCCAGCTGAGCCGCGCGACACCTGCCCGCTCATCTGCCTGATAATCGCCAGCTGAGCCGCGCGACACCTGCCGCTCATCTGCCTGATAATCGCCAGCTGAGCCTCGCGTGACACCTGCCCCGCTCATCTGCTTGATAATCGCCAGCTGAGCCGCGCGACACCTGCCCGCTCATCTGCTTGATAATCGCCAGCTGAGCCTCGCGACACCTGCCGGCTCATCTGCCTGATAATCGCCAGCTGAGCCGGGCGACACCTGCCGCTCATCTGCCTGATAATCGCCAGCTGAGCCGCGCGACACCTGCCCGCTCATCTGCTTGATAATCGCCAGCTGAGCCTCGCGACACCTGCCCGCTCATCTGCTTGATAATCGCCAGCTGAGCCCCGCGACACCTGCCCGCTCATCTGCTTGATAATCGCCAGCTGAGCCGCGCGACACCTGCCCGCTCATCTGCTTGATAATCGCCAGCTGAGCCTGCGCGACACCTGCCGCTCATCTGCTTGATAATCGCCAGCTGAGCCCGCGACACCTGCCCGCTCATCTGCTTGATAATCGCCAGCTGAGCCCGCGACACCTGCCCGCTCATCTGCTTGATAATCGCCAGCTGAGCCCCGCGACACCTGCCCGCTCATCTGCCTGATAATCGCCAGCTGAGCCGCGACACCTGCCGGCTCATCTGCCTGATAATCGCCAGCTGAGCCTCGTGACACCTGCCGCTCATCTGCTTGATAATCGCCAGCTGAGCCTGCGCGACACCTGCCCGCTCATCTGCCTGCTCATTGATAATCGCCAGCTGAGCCTCGCGACACCTGCCCGCTCATCTGCTTGATAATCGCCAGCTGGGCGGGCGACACCTGCCCGCTCATCTGCCTGATAATCGCCAGCTGAGCCCGCGACACCTGCCGCTCATCTGCTTGATAATCGCCAGCTGAGCCGCGCGACACCTGCCCGGCTCATCTGTCTGATAATCGCCAGCTGAGCCGCGACACCTGCCCGCTCATCTGCTTGATAATCGCCAGCTGAGCCTCGCGACACCTGCCCGCTCATCTGCTTGATAATCGCCAGCTGAGCCCGCGACACCTGCCCGCTCATCTTGATAATCGCCAGCTGAGCCACGGCGACACCTGCCCGCTCATCTGCCTGATAATCGCCAGCTGAGCCACGCGACACCTGCCCGCTCATCTGCCTGATAATCGCCAGCTGAGCCCGGCGACACCTGCCGGCTCATCTGTGATAATCGCCAGCTGAGCCGGCGCGACACCTGCCGGCTCATCTGCTTGATAATCGCCAGCTGAGCCCGCGACACCTGCCCGGCTCATCTGCTTGATAATCGCCAGCTGAGCCACGTGACACCTGCTTGCTCATCTGCTTGATAATCGCCAGCTGAGCCCGCGACACCTGCCCGCTCATCTGCTTGATAATCGCCAGCTCAGGCCTGGACACCTGCCCGCTCATCTGCTTGATAATCGCCAGCTGAGCCCGCGACACCTGCCCGCTCATCTGCTTGATAATCGCCAGCTGAGCCGCGCGACACCTGCCCGCTCATCTGCTTGATAATCGCCAGCTGAGCCGCGCGACACCTGCCGGCTCATCTGTGATAATCGCCAGCTGAGCCGCATGACACCTGCCCGCTCATCTGCTTGATGT
>NW_027220251.1:0-14028 GCF_027580195.1 Bos mutus
TGCATGATCAGCTGCGTGATAGTGCATGGTCAATTCATTGATCAGTGCGCGATCAGTCACATAACCAGTACATAGGCGCTCGTGATCATTGTATGATCGGCTGCGTGAGGTGTGCGCCAGTAGCCACGTGATCAGTGCATGATCAGTCATGCGTGATCAGTGCATGATAGTCCCGTGATCAGTGTTTGGTCATCCGCGTGATCGTGCGCGATAGCCGTGATCAGTGCGCGGTAGGCGTGATCAGTGTGACCAGTCCGTGATCAGTGCATGATAGCCACGTGATCGGTGCATGATCAGTCACGTGATAGGTGCGCGATCATTCACGTGATCGGTGCATGGTCAGCCGCGTGATCAGTGCATGATGATCAGCCACGTGTCAGTGCATGGTAGCTACGTGATCAGTGCACATGACCAGCCGCGTGATCGGTGTGCATGATCAGCCGCGTGATCAGTGCATGATCATTCGCAGTCGGTGCATGATCGCCCGCGGTATGATCAGCCGCGTGATCAGTGCATGGTCAGTCACGTGAACAGTGTATGATCAGCCGTGATCAGTGCATGATCAGTCACGTGATCGTGTATGATCAGCCCGTGATCGGTGCATGATCAGCCATGTGATCGGTGCATGATCAGCCACGTGATCAGTGCATGATCAGTTCGTGATCAGTGCATGATCAGTCACATGATCAGTGCATGATCAGCTGCGTGATCATTGCATGATCAGCTGCGTGATGTGCATGATCAGCCACGTGATCAGTGCATGATCAGCCGCGTGATCAGTGCATGATCAGCCACGTGATCAGTGCATGATTGTCACGTGATCAGTGCATGATCAGTCACGTGATCGGTGCATGATCAGCCACGTGATCAGTGCATGATATCCCGTGATCAGTGCATGATCAGCCACGTGATCGGTAATCGCGTGATCAGTGCATGATCAGCCACGTGATCAGTGCATGACGTGATCTGTGCATGATCCGCGTGATCAGTGCATGATCAGTCACGTCATCAGTGCATGATCAGCCACGTGATCAGTGCATGATCAGCCCGCGTGATCAGTGCATGATAGCCACGTGATCAGTGCATGATCAGTCCGTGATCAGTGCATGATCATTTTACGTGATCAGTGCATGATCAGCCACGTGATCGGTGCATGATCAGCCACGTGATCAGTGCATGATCAGTCACGTGAACAGTGCATGATCAGCCACGTGATCAGTGCATGATCAGCCCGCGTGATCAGTGCATGATCAGCCACGTGATCAGTGCATGATCAGCCCGTGATCAGTACATGATCAGCCACGTGACAGTGCATGATCAGTCACGTGATCAGTGCATGATCAGTCGCGTGATCAGTGCATGAGTGCCACGTGATCAGTGCATGATCAGTCTGCGTGATCAGTGCATGATCAGCCACGTGATCAGTGCATGATCAGCCGCGTGATCAGTGCATGATCAGCCACGTGATCAGTGCATGATCGGTCCGCGTGATCAGTGCATGATCGGCTGCGTGATCAGTGCATGATCGGGCGTGATCAGTGCATGATCATCGTGATCAGTGCATGATGAGATCACGTGATCAGTGCATGATCAGCCATCACGTGATCAGTGTATGATCAGTCCGTGATCAGTGCATGATCAGTCATTCCGTGATCAGTGCATGATCAGCACGTGATCAGTGTCTGATCAGCCACGTGATCAGTGCATGATAGCCGCGTGATCAGTGCATGATCAATTACGTGATCAGTGCATGATCAATCCGCGTGATCAGTGCATCAGCCTGCTCACTGTGATCGTGCCTGATCATTCACGTGATCAGTGCATGATCAGCCACGTGATCAGTGCATGATCAGTCACGTGATCAGTGCATGAGCAGCCACGTGATCAGTGCATGATCAGTCTGCGTGATCAGTGCATGATCAGTCACGTGATCTGTGCATGATCAGCCCGTGATCAGTGCATGATCACCCACGTGCTCAGTGCATGATCAGCCACGTGATCAGTGCATGATCAGTCGTGATCAGTGCATGATCAGTCCACGTGATCAGTCTTTGTTCATTGCTGTGTGATCAGTGCATGATCAGTCACGTGATCAGTGCATGATCAGTCACGTGATCTGTGCATGATCAGCCGCGTGATCAGTGCATGATCAGTCACGTGATCAGTACATGATCAGCTGCGTGATCATTGCATGATCAGCCTGCGTGATCAGTGCATGATCAGCCACGTGATCAGTGCATGATCAGCCACGTGATCAGTGCATGATCAGTCACGTGATCAGTGCATGATCAGTCACGTGATCAGTGCATGGATCAGCATGATTACGTGATCAGTGCATGATCAGTCACGTGATCAGTGCATGGTAGCTACGTGATCAGTGCATGATCAGTCACGTGATCAGTGCATGATCAGTTGCGTGATCAGTGCATGATCAGTTTCGTGATCAGTGCATGATCAGCCCGTGATCAGTGCATGATCAGCCACGTGATCAGTGCATGATCAGCCACGTGATCAGTGCATGATCATCACGTGATCGGTGCATGATCAGCCGCGTGATCAGTGCATGATCAGTCACGTGATCAGTGCATGATCTGTCACGTGATCAGTGTTTGATCATCCCGCGTGATCAGTGCATGGGCAGTCACGTGATCCGTGCATGATCAGGCGTGATCGGTGCATGATCAGTCTCGTGATCAGTGCATGATCAGCCACGTGATCAGTGCATGATCAGTCACCTGATCAGTGCATGATCATTCACGTGACCAGTGCATGATAGCCGCGTGATCAGTGCATGACCAGCCACGTGATCAGTGCATGATCAGCCGCGTGATGGGGTGCATGATCAGCCGCGTGATCAGTGCATGATCATCCGTGATCGGTGCGTGAGGTCAGTGCGTGATCAGTGCATGATCACGTGATCAGTGATCAGTCGCGTGATCAGTGCATGATCAGCCACGTGATCAGTGCATGATCAGCCACGTGATCGGTGCATGATAGCCGCGTGATCAGTGCATGATCAGTCGCGTGATCGGTGCATGATCATTTACGTTTTCGGTGCATGATCAGCCCACGTGATCAGTGCATGATCATTTCGTGATCAGTGCATGATCAGTCACGTGATCAGTGCATGATCAGCCACGTGATCAGTGCATGATCAGCCACGTGATCATGTGCATGATCAGCCACGTGATCAGGTGCATGATCAGACCGCGTGATCAGTGCATGATCAGCCGCGTGATCAGTGCATGATCAGTCACGTGATCAGTGCATGATCAGCCACGTGATCAGTGCATGATCAGTCGCGTGATCAGTACATGATCAGTCTCGTGATCATTGCATGATCAGCACGTGATCAGTGCATGATCAGCCACGTGATCAGTGCATGATCAGTCACGTGATCAGTGCATGATCATTAACTTGTTCAGTGCATGATCAGCCGCGTGATCAGTGCATGATCAATTAAGTCATCAGTGCATGATCAGTCACGTGATCAGTGCATGATCAGTCACGTGATCAGTGCATGATCAGCCACGTGATCAGTGCATGATCAGCCACGTGATCAGTGCATGATCAGTCGCGTGATCAGTGCATGATCAGTCACGTGATCAGTGCATGATCAGCCACGTGATCAGTGCATGATCAGCCACGTGATCAGTGCATGATCAGTCACGTGATCAGTGCATGATCAGTCACGTGATCATTGCATGATCAGTCGTGATCAGTGCATGATCAGCCACGTGATCAGTGCATGATTACGCGTGATCAGTGCATGATCAGTCATCTGAACAGTGCATGATCATTTCACGTGATCTGTGCATGATCAGTCACGTGACCAGTGCATGATCAGCATTGCGTGATCAGTGCATGACCAGCCACGTGATCAGTGCATGATCAGTCACGTGATCAGTGCATGATCAGCCACGTGATCAGTGCATGATCAGGCACGTGATCAGTGTATGACCATCCAAGTGATCAGTGCATGACAGCCACGTGATCAGTGCATGATCGCCTGATAGCCACGTGATCAGTGCATGATCAGCCACGTGATCAGTGCATAATCAGTCACGTGATCAGTGCATGGTCAGTCAGGTGATCAGTGCATGATCATCCACGTGATCAGTGCATGTGGCGTCATGTAGTCAATGCATGATAGCGGCGTAATCAGTGTGCGATCAGTCCCCGTGATGTGTGTATGATCAGCCAAGTGATCAGTGCAAGATAGCTACGTGATCAGTGCATGATCAGTCACAGTCACATGATCAGTGCATGATCAGCCACGTCATGAGTGCATGATAGCCACATGAGCAGTGCATACAATTACGTGATCAGTGCATGCGCAATCACGTGATCAGTGCATGAGAGCCACGTGATCAGTGCATGATCATTCACGTGATAGGTGTGTGATCAGCGACGTGAACAGTGCATGCTCAGTCACGTGATCAGGGCCTGCTGAGCTGCGTGATTTCTGTCTGCTCATCTGCTTGACAATTGCCAGCTGAGCTGTACGATTCCTGCCTGTCATCTCCTTGACAATTGCCACCTGTGCTGCGTCATTCCTGCCTGCTCATCTACTTGATTATTGCCAGCTGAGCAGCATGACTTCTCAGAGCTGAGTTCCATGATTATTGCCTGCTGACTGATTCCTGCCTACTCAGCTCTTTGTTCATTGCCTCCAGATGCACATGATCAGTGTGTGACACCAAACATGATCAGCACATGATCAGTCACATGATGAATGCATGATAAGCCAGGTGATCAGTGCATGATCAGTCACGTGATCAGTGCATGATCAGTCACGTGTTCAGTGCATGATCAGCCACGTGATCAGTGCATGATCAATTACGTGATCAGTGCAAGATCAGTCACGTGACCAGTACATGGTAGCTACGTGATCATTGCATGATCAGCCACGTGATCAGTGCATGATAGCCACGTGATCAGTGCATGATAGCCACGTGATCAGTGCATGATCAGTCACGTGATACGTGTTTGATCAGCCACGTGATCAGTGCATGATGAGTCAGGTGATCAGTGCAGGATTAATTACGTGATCAGTGCATGATCAGTCACGTGACAAGTACATGGTTGCTAGGTGATCATTGCATGATCAGCCACGTGAGCAGTGCATGATACCCACGTGATCAGTGCATGATCAGTCACGTGATC
Organism: Bos mutus; assembly: GCF_027580195.1. Taxonomy (NCBI): domain Eukaryota; kingdom Metazoa; phylum Chordata; class Mammalia; order Artiodactyla; family Bovidae; genus Bos; species Bos mutus. The sequence continues at coordinate 5,167 of NW_027220251.1, forward strand.
AGTACAGGATCAGTCACGTAAACAGTGCATGATCATTTACGTGATCTGTGCATGATCAGTCACGTGACCAGTATGTGGTAGCTACGTGAACATTGCATGACCAGCCAGGTGAGAATTGCATGATAGCCACGTGATGTGTGCATGATCAGTTACGTGAGCAGAATATGATCAGCCACGTGATCAGTGCATGAGTGCCACGTGATCAGTGCATAATCAGTCACGTGACAGGTGTGTGATAAGCCACGTGAACAGTGCATGTTCAGCCACGTGATCAGTGCATGATATCCACGTGATCAGTGCATGATCAGTTACGTGAACAGTGTATGATAAGCCACGTGAGCAGTGCATGGTCAGACGCGTGAACAGTGTATGATCAAACACGTGATCAGTGCATGATATCCACGTGATCAGTGCATGATCAGTCTCGTGAACAGTGCATGATCAGTCAAGTGATCAGTGTATGATCAGCCACTTGATCAGTGCATGATCAATTACGTGATCAGTGCATGATCAGTCATGTGACCAGTACATGGTAGCTATGTGAACATTGTATCATCAGCCACGTAAGCAGTGCATGATAGACATGTGATCAGTGCATGATCAATCACGTGATCAGTACATGATCAGTCACGTGATCAGTGCATGATCAATTACGTTAACATTGCATGATCAGTCACGTGACCAGTACATGTAAGCTACCTGATCATTGCAGGATCAGCCACGTGAGCACTGCATGATAGACAGGTGATCAGTGCATGATCAGCCACGTGTTCCTGCATGATACCTACGTGATAAGTTCATGATTAGTCACGTGATCTGTGCCTGACAGGCACGTAATCAGTGCATGATATTCACGTGATCAGTGAATTATAGCCACGTGATCAGTTCATGATTAGTCACGTGATCTGTGCATGACCAGGCACGTGAAAAGTGTATGATCAGCCTCGTATTCAGGGCATTATAGCCACGTGATCAGTGCATGATCAGTCAAGTGATCAGTGCGTGAACAGTCACGTGATCAGTGCATGATGAGCCACGTGATCAGTGTTGGATCAATTACATGATCAGTGCATGATCAGTCAGGTGACCAGTACATGGTTGCTACGTGATCATTGCATGATCACCCACGTGAGGAGAGCATGATATCCAGGTGATCAGTGCATGCTCAGTCACGTGATCAGTACATAATCAGTCACGGGAACAGTGCATGATCATTTACGTGATCTGTGCATGATCAGTCACGTGACCAGTATATTGTAGCTACGTGATCATTGCATGACCAGCCACGTGAGCAGTTCATGATAGCCACGTGATGTGTGCATGATCAGTCACGTGATCAGTGCATGATCAGCCACGTGATCAGTGCATGACCAGTCACGTGATTAGTGGATGATCAGCCATGTGATCAGTGCATGACCAATTACGTGATCAGTGCATGATCAGTCACGTGATCAGTGTATGATAAGCCACGTGATCAGTGCATGATCAATTACGTGATCAGTGCATGATCAGTCACGTGACCAGTACATGGTAGCTAGGTGATCATTGCGTGATCAGCCACGTGAGCCGTGCATGATAGCAACGAGATCAGTGCATGATCAGTCTCGTGATCAGTGCATGATCAGTCATGTGAACAGTGCATGATAAGTCACCTGATCAGTGTATAATCAATTACGTGATCAGTGCATGATCACTCACGGGACCAGTACATGGTAGCTACGTGTTCATTGCATGATCAGCCACGTGAGCAGTGCATGATAGCCGCGTGATTACTGCATGATCTGTCACAAGATCAGTGTATCTTTATCCACGTGATCAGTGCATGGGCAGTCAGGTGATCAGTGCATGATACAGACGTGATCAGTGCAAGATCAGTCTCGTGATCAGTGTATGATCAACCACGTAATCAGTGCACGATAGCCAGGTAATGAGTGCACGATAGACAGATGATCAGTGCATTATCAGTCACGTGATCAGTGTATGATCAGCCACGTAATCAGTGCATGATAGCCAACTCATCAGTGCATGATCAGTCACGTGATCAGTGTATGATCATCGAGGTGATCAGTGCATGTTGAGTCATGTAATCAATGCATGATAGCGCCGTGATCAGTGCATGATCAGTCCCGTGATAAGTGTATGATCAGACAATTGATCAGTGCAAGATAGCTACCTGATCAGTGCATGATCAGTCACATGTTCAGTGCATGATAGCCACGTGATCAGTGCATGATCAGTTTCAGGAGCAGAGTATAATTAGCCACTTGAAAAGTGCATGATAGCCACGTGATCAGTGCATGATCAGTTTCAGGAGCAGAGTATGATCAGCCACTTGAAAAGTGCATGATAGCCACGTGATCACTGCATGATCTGTCATATGATCAGTGTATGATCATCTGCGTGATCAGTGCATGGGCAGTCATGTGATCAGTGCATGATATAGATGTGATCAGTGCATGATCAGTCTCGTGATCAGTGTATGATCAACCACGTGATCAGTGCACGATAGCCAGGTAATGAGTGCATGATAGCCAGATGATCAGTGCATTATCAGTCACGTGATCAGTGTATGATCAGACAAGTAATCTGTGCATGATAGCCAACTGATCAGTGCATGATCAGTCACGTGATCAGTGCATGATCAGTCACGTGATCAGTTTATGATCATCCACGTGATCAGTGCATGTGGAGTCATGTAATCAATGCATGATAGCGCCGTGATCAGTGCATGATCAGTCCCGTGGTGAGTGTATGATCAGACAATTGATCAGTGCAAGATAGCTACGTGATCAGTGCATGATCAGTCACATGATCAGTGCATGATCAGCCACGTCATCAGTACATGATAGCCACGTGATCAGTGCATACATACGTGATCAGTGCATCCGCAATCACGTGATCAGTGCCTGAGAGCCACGTGATCAGTGCATGATCAGTCACATGATAGGTGTGTGATCATCCACGTGAACAGTGCATGCTCAGTCACGTGATCAGGGCCTGCTGAGCTGCGTGATTACTGTCTGCTCATCTGCTTGACAATTGCCAGCTGAGCTGCACGATTCCTGCCTGTCATCTCCTTGACATTTGCCACCTGTGCTGCGTAATTCCTGCCTGCTCATTTACTTGATTATTGCCAGCTGAGCAGCATGATTTCTCAGAGCTGAGTTCCATGATTATTGCCTGCTGACTGATTGCTGCCTACTCAGCTCTGTGTTCATTGCCTTCAGAGGCACTTGATCAGTGTGTGACACCAAACATGATCAGCACATGATGAGTCACATGATCAATGCATGATAAGCCAGGTGATCAGTGCATGATCAAGTACGTGATCAGTGCATGATCAGTCATGTGACCAGTACATGGTAGCTGCGTGAACATTGCATGATCAGCCACGTGAGCATTGCATGAGAGCCACGTGATCAGTTCATGATCAGCCACGTGATCAGTGCATGATCAGTCATGTGATCAGTGCATGATAAGCCACGTGATCAGTGCATGATCAGTCACGTGACCAGTGTATGATCAGCCACGTGGTCAGTGCATGATCAGCCACATGATCAGTGCATGATCAATTACGTGATCAGTGCATGATCAGTCACGTGACCAGTACATGGTAGCTAGGTGATCATTGCATGATCAGCCACGTGAGCCGTGCATGATAGCCACGAGTTCAGTGCATGATCAGTCACGTGATCAGTGCATGATCAGTCCCGTGAACAGTGCATGATAAGTCACCTGATCAGTGCATGATCAATTACGTGATAGGTGCATGATCACTCACGTGACCAGTACATGGTAGCTACGTGATCATTGCATGATCAGCCACGTGAGAAGTGCATGATCACCACGTGATCACTGCATGATCTGTCACATGATCAGTGTATGATCATCCACGTGATCAGTGCAAGGGCAGTCATGTGATCAGTGCATGATATAGACGTGATCAGTGCATGATCAGTCTCGTGATAAGCGCATGATAGCCACGTGATCAGTGCATGATCCGTCACCTGATGGGTGTATGGTCAGTCACGTGACCGGTACATGGTAGCTACATGATCATTTCATGATCAGCCACGTGAGTAGTGCATGATAGCCAAGTGATCAGTGCATGATCAGTCACGTGATAAGTGCATGATCAGTCATGTGACCAGTACATGGTAGCTGTGTGAGCATTGCATGGACAGCCACGTGAGCAGTGCATGATAGCCACGTGTTCAGTGCATGATCAGTCACGTGATCAGTGCATGATCAGCCACGTGATCAGAGCACGACCAGGCACGTGATCAGTGTATGACCAGCCAATTGATCAGTGCATGATCAGCCACGTGATCAGTGCATGACCAGCCACTTGATCAGTGCATGATAGCCACGTGATCAGTGCATGATCAGTCACGTGATCAGTGCATGATCAGTCACGTGATCAGTGTATCATCAGCCACGTGATCAGTGCATGATCAGCCACATGATCAGTGCATGATCAGTTACATGATCAGTGCATGATCAGTCACGTGATCAGTGCGTGATCAGCCACGTGATCATTGCATGATCAGCCATGTGATCAGTGCATGATAGCCACGTGATCAGTGCATGATCAGTCACGTGATCAGTGCATGATCAGTCACGTGATCAGTGCATGATCAGTCACGTGATCAGTGCATGATAAGTCACCTGATCAGTGCATGATCAGTCACGTGATCAGTGCATGATGATCATGATCAGTTTCATGATCAGCAGCGTGAGTATGATCAGCCACTTGATCAGTGCATGATAGCAACGTGATCACTGCATGATTTGTCACATGATCAGTGTATGTTCATCGTGATCAGTGCATGATCAGTGCATGGGCAGTCATGTGATCAGTGCATGATATAGCGTGAACAGTGCATGATCAGTCACGTGATCAGTGCATGATAGCCACGTGATCAGTGCATGATCAGTCACCTGATGGGTGTATGGTCAGTCACGTGACCGGTACATCGTATTAGCTACATGATCATTGCATGAACAGCCACGTGAGTAGTGCATGATAGCCAAGTGATCAGGGCATGAACAGTCAAGTGATCAGTGCATGATCAGTCATGTGACCAGTACATGGTAGCTGCGTGATCATTGCATGATCAGCCAGGTGAGCAGTGCATGATAGCCACGTGATCAGTGCATGATCAGTCACCTAATGGGTGTATGATCGGTCACGGGACCGGTACATTGTAGCTACATGATCATTGCATGATCAGCCACGTGATCAGTGCATGATGGCCACGTTATCAGTGCATGATCAGTCATGTGATCAGTGCATGGTCAGTCACGTGATCAGTGCATGATCATCCACATGATCAGTGCATGTGGAGTCATGTAATCAATGCATGATAGCGCCTTGATCAGTGCACGATCAGTCCCGTGATGAGTGTATGATCAGCCAAGTGATCAGTGCAAGATAGCTACGTGATCAGTGCATGATCAGTCACATGATCAGTGCATGATCAGTCACGTGATAGGTGTGTGATCAGCCACGTGAACAGTGCAAGCTCAGTCACGTGATCAGGGCCTGCTGAGCTGCGTGATTACTGTCTGCTCATCTGCTTGACAATTGCCAGCTGAGCTGCACGATTCCTGCCTGTCATCTCTTTGACAATTGCCACCTGTGCTGCGTAATTCCTGCCTGCTCATCTACTTGATTATTGCCAGCTGAGCAGCATGATTTCTCAGAGCTGAGTTCCATGATTATAGCCTGCTGACTGATTCCTGCCTACTCAGCTCTATGTTCCTTGCCTCCAGAGGCACATGATCAGTGTGTGACATCAAACATGATCAGCACATGATCAGTCACATGATCAATCCATGATAAGCCAGGTGATGAGGGCATGATCAATTAGGTGATCAGTGCATGATAAGTCATGTGACCAGTATATGGTAGGTACGTGATCATTGCATGATCAGCCACGTGCGCAGTGCATGAGAGCCACGTGATCAGTGCATGATATCCACGTGATCAGTGCATGATCAGTCACGTGATACGTGTGTGATCAGCCACATGATCAGTGCATGATATCCACGTGATCAGTGCAGGATAGCCACGTGATCACTTCATGATTAGTCACGTGATCTGTACGTGATCAGTCACGTGATACGTGTGTGATCAGCCACGTGAGCAGTGCATGATAGCCACGTGATCAGTGCATGATCAGTATCGGGAGCAGAGTATGATCAGCCACTTGATCAGTGCATGATAGCAACGTGATCACTGCATGATTTGTCACATGATCAGTGTATGATCATCCACGTGATCAGTGCATGGGCAGTCATGTGATCAGTGCATGATATAGACATGATCAGTGCATGATCAGTCTCGTGATCAGTGCATGATAGCCATGTGATCAGTGCATGATCAGTCACCTGATGGGTGTATGGTCAGTCACGTGACAGGTACATGGTAGCTACATGATCATTGCATGATCAGCCACGTGAGTAGTGCATGATAGCCAAGTGATCAGTGCATGATCAGTCACGTGATCAGTGCATGATAGCCACGTGATCATTGCATGATAGCCGCGTGATCAGTGCATGATCAGTCACGTGATACGTGTGTGATCAGCCACATGATCAGTGCATGATATCCACGTGATCAGTGCATGATAGCCACGTGATCACTTCATGAGAAGTCACGTGATCTCTGCATGACCAGGCCCGTGATCAGTGTATGATCAGCCATGTGATCAGTGCATGATAGCCACGTGATCAGTGCATGATCAATTATGTTACCATAGCATGATCAGTCACGTGACCAGTGCATGTTAGCAACTTGATCATTGCAGGATCAGCCACGTGAGCACTGCATGATAGACACGTGATCAGTGCATGATCAGCTACAAGAGGAGTGTATGATCAGCCACGTGATCAGTGCATGATCAGACACGTGAACAATGTATGATCAGCCACGTGATCAGTGCATGATACCTACGTGATCAGTTCATGACTAGTCACGTGATCGGTGCATGACAGGCATGTAGTCAATGCATGATATCCACGTGATTAGTGAATTATAGCCAGCTGATCAGTTCATGATAGGCACGTGAACAGTGTATGATCCGCCACGTGATCAGTGCATTATAGCCACGTGATCAGTGCATGATCAGTCACATGATCAGTGCATGATCAGCCATGTCATCAGTGCATGATAGCCAGGTGATCAGTGCATACAATTACGTGATCAGTGCATGCGCAATCACGTGATCAGTGCATGAGAGCCACGTGATCAGTGCATGATCAGTCACGTGATAGGTGTGTAATCAGCCACGTGAACAGTACATGCTCAGTCACGTGATCAGGGCCTGCTGCGTGATTACTGTCTGCTCCTCTGCTTGAAAATTGCCAACTGACCTGCACGATTCCTGCCTGTCATCTCCTTGACAATTGCCACCTGTGCTGCGTAATTCCTGCCTGCTCATCTACTTGATTATTGCCAGCTGAGCAGCATGATTTCTCAGAGCTGAGTTCCATGATTATAGCCTGCTGACTGATTCCTGCCTACTCAGCTCTATGTTCATTGCCTCCAGAGGCACATGATCAGTGTGTGACATCAAACATGATCAGCACATGATCAGTCACATGATCAATCCATGATAAGCCAGATGATGAGGACATGATCAATTAGGTGATCAGTGCATGATCAGTCATGTGACCAGTATATGGCTGGTACGTGATCATTGCATGATCAGCCACGTGGGCAGTGCATGAGAGCCACGTGATCAGTGCATGATATCCACGTGATCAGTGCATGATCAGTCACGTGATACGTGTGTGATCAGCCACGGGATCAGTGAATGATATCCACGTGATCAGTGCAGGATAGCCACGTGATCACTTCATGATTAGTCACGTAATCTGTACATGATCAGTCAAGTGATACGTGTGTGATCAGCCACGTGATCAGTGCGTGATGAGCCACGTGATCAGTGCAGGATCAACTTACGTGATCAGTTCATGATCAGTCATGTGACCAGTAAATGGTAGCTACGTGATCATTGCATGATAGTCACGTGATCAGTGCATAATCAGTCACGTGATACGTGAGTCATCAGCCACGTGATCAGTGCATGATATCAGTGCATGATAGCCACGTGATCAGTGCATGATATCCACGTGATCAGTGCATGATGAGCCACGTGATCAGTGCATGATAGCCACGTGATCAGTGCATGATATCCACGTGATCAGTGCATGAGAGCCACGTGATCAGTGCATGATGAGCCAAGTGATCAGTGCATGATATCCACGTGATCAGTGCATGATGAGCCACGTGATCAGTGCATGAGAGCCACGTGATCAGTGCATGATATCCACGTGATCAGTGCATGAGAGCCACGTGATCAGTGCATGATGAGCCACGTGATCAGTGCATGATGATATCCACGTGATCAGTGCATGATGAGCCACGTGATCAGTGCATGATGAGCCCGCGTGATCAGTGCATGATCAGCCACGTGATCAGTGCATGATAGCCACGTGATCAGTGCATGATAGCCACGTGATCAGTGCATGATAGCCACGTGATCAGTGCATGAGAGCCACGTGATCAGTGCATGATGAGCCCGTGATCAGTGCATGATGAGCCACGTGATCAGTCATGTGTCCCGTGATCAGTGCATGATGAGCCACGTGATCAGTGCATGAGAGCCACGTGATCAGTGCATGATAGCCACGTGAACAGTGCATGATATCCACGTGATCAGTGCATGAGAGCAACGTGATCAGTGCACGACCAGGCACGTGATCAGTGTATGACCAGCCACTTGATCAGTGCATGATAGCCACGTGATCAGTGCATGATCAGTCACGTGATCAGTGCATGATCAGCCGCGTGAT
>NW_027220252.1:0-24245 GCF_027580195.1 Bos mutus
CAGCTGAGCTCGTGTTCCCTCCTGGTCACCTTTGGTGTCCCGTTGAGCAGCTTTCACATTGGCTCCTGCTTTTCCCTTTGTTGCGGGGTTGTTGGGCCCCGCTCTTTGGTGCCTCCAAACCTGTTTCCCCCTGGGAAAGCCCCCCCCGGGTTTTAAAAAGGGAAAGGAGGCCTGCGACGTTTATACTAATAGAGTTCAAGAATATAGTATGGGGATAGCTCAGTAGGAATTTTTCGGGGGAAAAAGGGGTAGTGCGGGTTTTTCCCGGGAGACAGAAACTTCAAGACAAGTTTGACCACTTCGTGGCCATGCCCCTCTCGAATAGCGGAAGGTCCCCACCTGACACCTTCTAGTGGGTTTTGCCAGGCATTTAACGTGGTGGGTTTGCCCCCGATGGAACTGGCTGGGTGGGAAAAATGAAAAGGAACTTTGTTGGAGCTCAAGTTAACTCTTTGACAAAAGGGCGAGATGGTGGTGGGGACGCCCCAGTGAAATCAGGGTGACAAAAAACAAGAAGGTACAGACTCTGGGTTTTTGGAAGTCGGGGGTTCCGGGTGGAGTCACGGGGGCGATCCCATTTCGTTCGGGCCCTTTCCCTTTCCTTGCCTTTGTCGGTGGAATGCCCCCGGGCCGGCGTCTCATGAGTCTGATATCTTATGATAAAACGTGATCACTGGCCCCCTTCGTGATCGCGCCTCTCGTCCGTGATCCTATAAAAAAACCCGAGATCGTGAGCGCCCAGCCGCGTGATCCTGCGCCCCATCAGGTGGTCAGTTCTGATGCCCGTGATCATCGTCGCATCCCCCGATCGGTCCCTATCGGTCACTGCCCCTGAATGCGTATGGTCCCGATCACCCCGTCATCGGTGCATCGCGAGTCGGTGATCAGTGCATAATAGCCACGTGATCAGTCGTGCTGCACAGTCCCATGATCAGCGCCTGTCAGTCACTGGGTCACTGCCGGAGAAACACGTGATCGGTGCGCGATGAGCCATGTGATCATTGCCTGTGATTCCTGCCGCTCATCTGCATGACAATTGCCACCTGAGCTGCGTGATTCCTGTCGGCTCATCTGCATGACAATTTTGCCAGCTGAGCTGCGTGATTCCTGCCTGGTCACCTGCTTGATTATTGCCAGGTGAGCAGCATGATTTTTCACTGCTGAGCTCCATGCTTATTGCCTGTTGACTGTGTGGTTCGGGTCTGCTCAGCTCTTTGAGTATTGCCTCCTGAGGTCCCTGTTCGGGCGCCACGTGCCGGGGACCAGCCCCAGCTGATCCAAGCTATTCGAAGGAGGAAGGCCTAGGCGACTGTTTATATGCTCATCAGAGATATCAAGAATAATAGTATGAGGATAGCTCAGTAGGAAAATTCGGTGAGAAAAAGAGACTGAGTAGCTGGTTTACCCGGGAGACCAATAAAACTTCAAGACAAGAAGTTTGCACCACTTACGTGGGCCGCAGGCCCCCTCTCGAATAGCGGAAGGTGCCTCACCCTAGACACCTTCTCGAGTGGGTCTTAGCAGCCCAGGCATAATTAGTAAGCGTGGTGGGGTTCCACGCCCAGATGGAGACTCGGCTGGAAGTTACAGGGAAGAATGACAAGGAACTTTATGAATTGGAGCTGCAAGTTAACTCTTTGACAGAGAGAGCGAGATGGTGGTGGGGGACAGCCCCCAGTGAAATCAGAGGTGAGAGCACAAAACAAGAAGGTAGGCAGACTCTGGTTTTTTTGGGGGGAGATGCTCGAGAATATCCGGGTGGAGTCCTGAGGCTTGATCCCGCATTTGCGTATGCCGGGCCTTCCTTCCTCATGACCTTTGTCCAGAGTGGAATGCCTCACGGCTCCCGGCAGATGATCAGTGCATGCTCAGTCATGATATCAGTGTATGATCAGCCACGTGATCACTGACTTCACTGTCACGTGATCAGCGCCTCTCAGTCACGTGATCACCGTATGATAAACACGAGATCAGTGAACGACCAGCCACGTGATCACTGCATGCGCAGTCAGGTGGTCAGTTCCTGATCAGCCACGTGATCAGTGCGTGCACAGTCCCATGATCAGCGCCTGTCAGTCACTGATCACTGCCTGAGAAACACGTGATTCGGTGCCCGATCAGCCACGTGATCAGTGCCCGATCAGTCAGGTGATCAGTGGATGTGCAGTCGCGTGATCAGTGCATGACAGCCAGGTGATCAGCGCCTGTCAGTCACGTGATCACTGCCGAGAAACACGTGATCAGTGCATGATGAGCCACGTGATCAGGCCTGATCAGCCACATCATCAGTGCATGCACAGTCACATGATCAGTGCCAACTGAGCTGTGTGATTCCTGTCGGCTCATCCTGATGATCAGCGCCTGTCAGCTGCGTGATCACTGCGTGATACCTGCTTGATCAGTGGCCGGTCAGCCATGATTTTTCAGTGCTGAGCAGTCCATGATCAGTGCCTGATAGCCACGTGATCAGGGTCTGCACAGTCCTTTGATCATTGCCTGTCAGTCACTGATCAGTGCCTGATAAACACGTGATCAGCCCCAGCCGATTAGCCCGCGTGATCAGTGCGGATCAGCCACGTCATCTGTGCATATGCTCATCAGAGATGATCAGTGAATAATAGCCACGTGAGGATGCATGCTCAGTCACGTGATCTGTACTTGATCAGCCACGTGCTGGTGCCTGCAGAGTCAATTGATCAGGGCCTTTGCACCTGCGTGATTCCATCCGGCTCAATAGCATGAAGGTGCCACCTGAGCTGCCTGACTCCTGTCGGCTCATCTGGTTGAAAATTGCCAGCTTAGCTGCGTGATTCCTGCCTGGTCAGATGGAGATTCGGCTGGAAGTTACAGGAAGAATGACTGCTGAGCTCCATGAATTGGAGCTGCCTGTTGACTCTTTGGTTCGGGTCTGCTCAGGTCTTTGGGTATTGCCCCCTGAGGTCCCTGTTGAGCACAAAAACAAGAAGGGACCAGACTCCAGCTGATCCAGTGTATTGAAGGAGAGATGGGGTGGAGACTGATTTATATGCTCATCAGAGATACCAAGAGTAATAGTATGAGGATAGCTCCAGAGTAGGAATATCACGGTGGAGAACAGAGACTGAGTAGCATGGTTTAGTCATGAGACCAGTAGAACTTCAAGACAAGAAGTTTGACCACTTACGGCACAGTCACGTGATCGCCCTCTTGAATAGCGGAAGGTGATCACCGTGATAGACACACGAGATCAGTGGGTCTTAGCAGCCCAAGAATAATTAGTAAGCCTGGTGGGTGGTGCGTTCCTGATGGGACACGGCTGGAAGCTACAGGGAAGAATGACAAGTGCGTTATGAATTGGAGCTGCAAGTTAACTCTTTGACAGAGAGAGCGAGATGGTGGTGGGGACAGAAACGTCATCAGTGAAATCGCAGGTCAGAGGATCAGTGCAATAAAGTAGGCGTGACTATGGTTTTGGGCTGAGATGCGAATATCCGGTGGACTCCTGAGGTTCGCCGATCAACACGTGATCCGTGCCTCCTTCCTCATGACCTTTGCCTGATCAGCCACATCATCAGTGCATGCCAGTCATGATCAGTGTGCATGATCAGCCACGTGATCACACGACTGCCCTGTCCCATGATCAGCGCCTGTCAGTCACTGATCACCGTATGATAAACACGTGATCAGTGCCCGATCAGCCACAGGTGATCATCAGTGCATGCGCAGTCAGGTGGTCAGTGCCTGATCAGCCACGTGATCAGTAGGTGCACAGTCCCATGATCAGCGCCTGTCAGTCACTGATCAGTGCCTGATAAACACGTGATCAGTGACCGATGAGCCACGTGATCAGTGCCCGATCAGCCACTTCATCAGTGCATGTGCAGTCACGTGATCAGTGCATGATAGCCACGTGATCAGTGCATGCTCAGTCACGTGATCTGTACTTGATCAGCCACGTGATCAGTGCCTGCAGAATCAATTGATCAGGGCCTGCTGAGCTGCGTGATTCCATCCGGCTCATCTGCATGACAATTGCCAGCTGAGCTGCCTGACTCCTGTGGGCTCATCTGCTTGAAAATTGCCAGCTGAGCTGCGTGATTCCTGCCTGGTCACCTGCTGATTATTGCCAGGTGAGCAGCATGATTTTTCACTGCTGAGCTCCATGCTTATTGCCTGCTGATTGCGTGGTACGGTCTGCTCAGCTCTTTGAGTATTGCCTCCTGAGGTCCCTGTTCAGGCGCCACCTGCCCGGACCAGCCCCAGCTGATCCAGTGTATTCGAAGGAGAGATGGCCCAGGCGACTATTTATATGCTCATCAGAGATACCAAGAATAATAGTATGAGGATAGCTTAGTAGGAATATTCGGTGGAGAAAAGAGACTGAGTAGCTTGGTTTACCCGGGAGACCAATAAAACTTCAAGACAAGAAGTTTGCACCACTTACGTGGGCGCAGGCGCCCTCTTGAATAGCGGAAGGTGCCTCACCCTAGACACCTTCTCGAGTGGGTCTTAGCAGCCCAAGAATAATTAGTAAGGCTGGTGGGTTCCAAGGCCCAGATGGAGTCTCGGCTGGAAGCTACAGGGAAGAATGACAAGAAACTTTATGAATTGGAGCTGCAAGTTAACTCTTTGACAGAGAGAGCGAGATGGTGGTGGGGACAGCCCTAGTGAAATCACAGGTGAGAGCTAAAGCAATAAAGTAGGCAGACTCTGGTTTTTGGGGGGAGATGCTCGAGAATATCCGGGTGGACTCCTGAGTCTCGATCCCGCATTTGCATAGGCCGGGCCTCCTTCCTCATGACCTTTGTCCAGAGTGGAATGCCTCACCTGCTCCGGCACATGATCAGTGCATGCTCAGTCACGATATCAGTGCATGATCAGCCAGGTGATCACTGAATGCCCTGTCACCTGATCAGTGCCTCTCGGTCACGTGATCACCGTATGATAAACACGTGATCAGTGAGCGATCAGCCACGTGATCACTGCATGCTCCGTCAGGTGTATCTGATCAGCATCGTGATCATGCATGCCCAGTCAGGTGGTCAGTTCTGATCAGCCCGTGATCAGTGCGTGACAGTCCATGATCAGCGCCTGTGTCACTGATCACTGCCTGATAAACACGTGATCAGTGATTAGCCACGTGATCAGTGCATGCTCAGTCACGTGATCATTGATCAGCCATGATCAGTGCCTGCAGATTCAAGTGATCAGGGCCTGCTGAGCTGCGTGATTCCTGTCGGCTCATCTGCATGACAATTGCCAGCTGAGCTGCGTGATTCCTGTCGGCTCATCTGCTTGACAATTTTCAGCCAGCTGAGCAGCGTGATTCCTGCCTGGTCACCTGCTTCATTATTGCCAGGTTAGCAGCATGATTCATCACTGCTGAGCTCCACGCTTATTGCCTGCTGATTGCGTGGTACGTGTCTGCTCAGCTCTTTGAGTATTGCCTCTTGAGGTCCCTGTTCGGGCGCCACCTGCCAAGGACCAGCCCCAGCTGATCCAGGGTATTCGAAGGAGAGATGGCCTAGGCGACTATTTATATGTTCATCAGAGATATCAAGAATAATAGTATGAGGATAGCTCAGTAGGAAAATTCGGTGGAGAAAAGAGACTGAGTAGCTTGGTTTACACGGGAGACCAATAAAATTTCAAGACAAGAGGTTTGCACCACTCACGTAGGCCGCAGGCGCCCTCTCGAATAGCGGAAGGTGCCTCATCCTAGACACCCTCTCGAGTGGGTCTTAGCAGCCAAGGCATAATTAGTAAGCGTGGTGGGTTCTGCGCTCCAGGTGGAGACTCAGCTGGAAGTTAAAGGGAAGAATGACAAGGAACTTTATGAATAGGAGCTGTAAGTTAACTCTTTGACAGAGAGAGCGAGATGGTGGTGGGGGACAGCCCCCAGTAAAATCGGAAGTGAGAGCACAAAGCAATAAAATAGGCAGACTCTGGTTTTTTGGGGGGGAGATGCTCGAGAACATCCGGGTGGACTCCTGAGGCTCGATCCTGCATTTGCGTATGCCGGGCCTCCTTCCTCATGACCTTTGTCCAGAGTGGAATGCCTCACCGGCTCCCGGCAGATGATCAGTGCATGCTCAGTCACGATATCAGTGCGTGATCAGCCACGTGATCACTGACTTCACAATCACGTGATCAGCACCTCTCAGTCACGGGATCACCGTATGATAAACACGTGATCAGTGAACGATCAGCCACGTGATCACTGCATGGGCAGTCAGGTGGTGGGTTTCCTGATCAGCCACGTGATCAGTGCGTGCACAGTCCCATGATCAGCGCCTGTCAGTCACTGATCACTGCCTGATAAACACGTGATTAGTGCATGATGAGCCACGTGATCAGTGCCCGATCAGCCACTTCTTCAGTGGATGTGCAGTCACGGATCAGTGCATGATAGCCAGGTGATCAGTGCATGCTCAGTCACGTGATCTGTACTTGATCAGCCACGTGATCAGTGCTGGCAGAGTCACGTGATCAGGGCCTGCTGAGCTGGGTGATTCCTGCCGGCTCATCTGCATGACAATTGCCACCTGAGCTGTGTGATTCCTGTCGGCTCATCTGCTTGACAATTGCCAGCTAAGCTGCGTGATTCCTGCCTGGTCACCTGCTTGATTATTGCCAGGTGAGCAGCATGATTTTTCACTGCTGAGCTCCATGCTTATTGCCTGTTGACTGCGTGGTTCGGGTGTGCTCAGCTCTTTGAGTATTGCCTCCTGAGGTCCCTGTTCGGGCGCCACGTGCCGGGGACCAGCCCCAGCTTATCCAGGGTATTCGAAGGAGAGATGGCCTAGGCGACAATTTATATACTAATCAGAGATGTCAAGAATCATAGTATGAGGATAGCTCAGTAGGAAATTTCGGTGGAGAAAAGAGACTGAGTAGCTGGTTTACCCTGGAGACCAATGAAACTTCAAGACAAGAAGTTTGAACCACTTACGTGGGCCGCAGACACCCTCTCGAATAGCGGAAGGTGCCTCACCCTAGACACCTTCTCGAGTGGGTCTTAGCAGCCCAGGCATAATTAGTAAGCGTGGTGGGTTATGCGCTCCAGATGGAGACTCGGCTGGAAGTTACAGGGAAGAATGACAAGGAACTTTATGAATTGGAGCTGCAAGTTAACTCTTTGACAGAGAGAGCGAGATGGTGGTGGGGGACAGCCCCCAGTGAAATCAGAGGTGAGAGCACAAAACAAGAAGGTAGGCAGACTCTGGTTTTTTCGGGGGGGAGATGCTCGAGAATATCCGGGTGGAGTCCTGAGGCTTGATCCCGCATTTGCGTATGCCGGGCCTTCCTTCCTCATGACCTTTGTCCAGAGTGGAATGCCTCACCGGCTCCCGGCACATGATCAGTGCATGCTCAGTCATGATATCAGTGTATGATCAGCCACGTGATCACTGACTGCCCCTGTCACGTGATCAGCGCCTCTCAGTCACGTGATCACCGTATGATAAACACGAGATCAGTGAACGACCAGCCACGTGATCACTGCATGCGCAGTCAGGTGGTCAGTTCCTGATCAGCCACGTGATCAGTGCGTGCGCAGTCCCATGATCAGTGCCTATCAGTCACTGATCACTGCCTGAGAAACACGTGATCGGTGCCCGATCAGCCACGTCATCAGTGCATGCGCAGTCAGGTGATCAGTGCATAATAGCCACGTGATCAGTGCGTGCACAGTCCCATGATCAGCGCCTGTCAGTCACTGATCACTGCCGGAGAAACACGTGATCAGTGCATGATGAGCCATGTGATCATTGCCTGATCAGCCACATCATCAGTGCATGCACAGTCACGGGATCAGTGCATGATAGCCACGTGATCAGTGCGTGCACAGTCCCATGATCAGCGCCTGTCAGTCCCTGATCACTGCGTGATAAACACATGATCAGTGGCCGATCAGCCACGTCACCAGTGCATGCGCAGTCACGTGATCAGTGCATGATAGCCACGTGATCAGTGAGTGCACAGTCCCATGATCAGCGTCTGTCAGTCACTGATCAGTGCCTGATAAACACGTGATCAGTGACGGATTAGCCACGTGATCAGTGCCGGATCAGCCACGTCATCAGTGCATGCGAAGTCAAGTGATCAGTGCATGATAGCCACGTGATCAGTGCATGCTCAGTCACGTGATCTGTACTTGATCAGCCACGTGATCAGTGCCTGCAGAGTCACGTGATCAGGGCCTGCTGAGCTGCGTGATTCCATCCGGCTCATCCGCATGACAATTGCCAGCTGAGCTGCCTGACTCCTGTCGGCTCATCTGCTTGACAATTGCCAGCTAAGCTGCGTGATTCCTGCCTGGTCACCTGCTTGATTATTGCCAGGTGAGCAGCATGATTTTTCACTGCTGAGCTCCATGCTTATTGCCTGTTGACTGTGTGGTTCGGGTCTGCTCAGCTCTTTGAGTATTGCCTCCTGAGGTCCCTGTTCGGGCGCCACGTGCCGGGGACCAGCCCCAGCTGATCCAAGCTATTCGAAGGAGGGAAGGCCTAGGCGACTGTTTATATGCTCATCAGAGATATCAAGAATAATAGTATGAGGATAGCTCAGTAGGAAAATTCGGTGGAGAAAAGAGACTGAGTAGCTGGTTTACCCGGGAGACCAATAAAACTTCAAGACAAGAAGTTTGCACCACTTACGTGCAATGCAGGCCCTCTCGAATAGCGGAAGGTGCCCCACCCTAGACACCTTCTCGAGTGGGTCTTAGCAGCCCAGGCATAATTAGTAAGCGTGGTGGGTTATGCGCTCCAGATGGAGACTCGGCTGGAAGTTACAGGGAAGAATGACAAGGAACTTTATGAATTGGAGCTGCAAGTTAACTCTTTGACAGAGAGAGCGAGATGGTGGTGGGGGACAGCCCCCAGTGAAATCAGAGGTGAGAGCACAAAACAAGAAGGTAGGCAGACTCTGGTTTTTTCGGGGGGGAGATGCTCGAGAATATCCGGGTGGAGTCCTGAGGCTTGATCCCGCATTTGCGTATGCCGGGCCTTCCTTCCTCATGACCTTTGTCCAGAGTGGAATGCCTCACCGGCTCCCGGCACATGATCAGTGCATGCTCAGTCATGATATCAGTGTATGATCAGCCACGTGATCACTGACGGCACAGTCACGTGATCAGCGCCTCTCAGTCACGTGATCACCGTATGATAAACACGAGATCAGTGAACGACCAGCCACGTGATCACTGCATGCGCAGTCAGGTGGTCAGTTCCTGATCAGCCACGTGATCAGTGCGTGCGCAGTCCCATGATCAGTGCCTATCAGTCACTGATCACTGCCTGAGAAACACGTGATCGGTGCCCGATCAGCCACGTCATCAGTGCATGCGCAGTCAGGTGATCAGTGCATAATAGCCACGTGATCAGTGCGTGCACAGTCCCATGATCAGCGCCTGTCAGTCACTGATCACTGCCGGAGAAACACGTGATCAGTGCATGATGAGCCATGTGATCATTGCCTGATCAGCCACATCATCAGTGCATGCACAGTCACGGGATCAGTGCATGATAGCCACGTGATCAGTGCGTGCACAGTCCCATGATCAGCGCCTGTCAGTCACTGATCACTGCGTGATAAACACATGATCAGTGGCCGATCAGCCACGTCACCAGTGCATGCGCAGTCACGTGATCAGTGCATGATAGCCACGTGATCAGTGCGTGCACAGTCCCATGATCAGCACCTGTCAGTCACTGATCAGTGCCTGATAAACACGTGATCAGTGACCGATTAGCCACGTGATCAGTGCCGGATCAGCCACGTCATCAGTCACGTGATCAGTGCATGATAGCCACGTGATCAGTGCATGCTCAGTCACGTGATCTGTACTTGATCAGCCACGTGATCAGTGCCTGCAGAGTCAATTGATCAGGGCCTGCTGAGCTGCGTGATTCCATCCGGCTCATCCGCATGACAATTGCCAGCTGAGCTGCCTGACTCCTGTCGGCTCATCTGCTTGAAAATTGCCAGCTGAGCTGCGTGATTCCTGCCTGGTCACCTGCTAGATTATTGCCAAGTTAGCAGCACGATTCGTAACTGCTGAGCTCCATGCTTATTGCCTGCTGATTGCGTGGTACGGGTCTGCTCAGCTCTTTGAGTATTGCCTCCTGAGGTCCCTGTTCGGGCGCCACCTGCCCGGGACCAGCCCCAGCTGATCCAGTGTATTCGAAGGAGAGATGGCCTAGGCGACTATTTATATGCTCATCAGAGATACCAAGAGTAATAGTATGAGGATAGCTTAGTAGGAATATTCGGTGGAGAACAGAGACTGAGTAGCTTGGTTTACGCGGGAGACCAATAGAACTTCAAGACAAGAAGTTTGCACCACTTACGTAGGCCGCAGGCGCCCTCTTGAATAGCGGAAGGTGCCTCACCGTAGACACCTTCTCGAGTGGGTCTTAGCAGCCCAAGAATAATTAGTAAGCCTGGTGGGTTCCGCGCTCCAGATGGAGACACGGCTGGAAGCTACAGGGAAGAATGACAAGAAACGTTATGAATTGGAGCTGTAAGTTAACTCTTCGACAGAGAGAGCGAGATGGTGGTGGGGGACAGCCCCTAGTGAAATCACAGGTGAGAGGATAAAGCAATAAAGTAGGCAGACTATGGTTTTTTTGGGCTGGAGATGCTCGAGAATATCCGGGTGGACTCCTGAGGCTCGATCCCGCATTTGCGTAGGCCGGGCCTCCTTCCTCATGACCTTTGTCCAGAGTGGAATGCCTCACCGGCTCCCGGCACATGATCAGTGCATGCTCAGTCACGATATCAGTGCATGATCAGCCAGGTGATCACTGACTGCCCCTGTCACCTGATCAGTGCCTCTCGGTCACGTGATCACCGTATGATAAACACGTGATCAGTGAACGATCAGCCACGTGATCACTGCATTCGCCGTCAGGTGGTGAGTATCTGATCAGCCTCGTGATCACTGCATGCCCAGTCAGGTGGTCAGTTCCTGATCAGCCCCGTGATCAGTGCGTGCACAGTCCCATGATCAGCGCCTGTCAGTCACTGATCACTGCCTGATAAACACGTGATCAGTGCATGATAGCCACGTGATCAGTGCATGCTCAGTCACGTGATCTGTACTTGATCAGCCACTTGATCAGTGCCTGCAGATTCAAGTGATCAGGGCCTGCTGAGCTGCGTGATTCCTGTCGGCTCATCTGCATGACAATTGCCAGCTGAGCTGCGTGATTCCTGTCGGCTCATCTGCTTGACAATTTTCAGCTGAGCAGCGTGATTCCTGCCTGGTCACCTGCTTCATTATTGCCAGGTTAGCAGCATGATTCGTCACTGCTGAGCTCCACGCTTATTGCCTGCTGATTGCGTGGTACGTGTCTGCTCAGCTCTTTGAGTATTGCCTCCTGAGGTCCCTGTTCGGGCGCCACCTGCCAGGACCAGCCCCAGCTGATCCAGGGTATTCGAAGGAGAGATGGCCTAGGCGACTATTTATATGTTCATCAGAGATATCAAGAATAATAGTATGAGGATAGCTCAGTAGGAAAATTCGGTGGAGAAAAGAGACTGAGTAGCTTGGTTTACGCGGGAGACCAATAAAACTTCAAGACAAGAAGTTTACACCACTTCCGTAGGCCGCAGGCGCCCTCTCGAATAGCGGAAGGTGCCTCACCCTAGACACCATCTCGAGGGGGTCTTAGCAGCCCAGGCATAATTAGTAAGCGTGGTGGGTTCCACACTCCAGATGGAGACTCGGCTGGAAGTTACAGGGAAGAATGACAAGGAACTTTATGAATTGGAGCTGCAAGTTAACTCTTTGACAGAGAGAGCGAGATGGTGGTGGGGGACAGCCCCCAGTGAAATCAGAGGTGAGAGCACAAAGCAATAAAATAGGCAGACTCTGGTTTTTTTTGGGGGGGAGACGCTCGAGAACATCCGGGTGGACTCCTGAGGCTCGATCTTGCATTTGCGTATGCCGGGCCTCCTTCCTCATGACCTTTGTCC
This sequence comes from Bos mutus, assembly GCF_027580195.1. Taxonomy (NCBI): domain Eukaryota; kingdom Metazoa; phylum Chordata; class Mammalia; order Artiodactyla; family Bovidae; genus Bos; species Bos mutus. Next base: position 11,959 of record NW_027220252.1, read on the forward strand.
AGAGTGGAATGCCTCACCGGCTCCCGGCAGATGATCACTGCATGCTCAGTCACGATATCAGTGCGTGATCAGCCACGTGATCAATGACTTCACACTCACGTGATCAGCACCTCTCAGTCACGGGATCACCGTATGCTAAACACGTGATCAGTGAACGATCAGCCACGTGATCACTGCATGCGCAGAAGTGTGGTCAGTTCCTGCTCAGCCACGTGATCAGTGGGTGCACAGTCCCATGATCAGCGCATTTCAGTCACTGATTACTGCCTGATAATCACGTGATCAGTGCATGATGAGCCACGTGATCTGTGCCCAATCAGCCACGTCATCAGTGCATGCGCAGTCCCGTGATCAGTGCATGAGAGCCACGTGATCAGTGCATGCTCAGTCACGTGATCTGTACTTGATCAGCCACGTGATCAACGCCTGTAGAGTCACGTGATCAGGGCCTGCTGAGCTGCGTGATACCTGCCGGCTCGTCTGCATGACAATTGCCAGCTGAGCTGCCTGATTCCCGACGGCTCATCTGCTTGACAATTGCTAGCTGAGCTGCCTGACTCCTGTCGGCTCATCTGCTTGAAAATTGCCAGCTGAGCTGCGTGATTCCTGCCTGGTCACCTGCTTGATTATTGCCAGGTTAGCAGCACGATTCGTAACTGCTGAGCTCCATGCTTATTGCCTGCTGATTGCGTGGTACGGATCTGCTCAGCTCTTTGAGTATTGCCTCCTGAGGTCCCTGTTCGGGCGCCACCTGCCCGGGACCAGCCCCAGCTGATCCAGTGTATTCGAAGGAGAGATGGCCTAGGCGACTATTTACATGCTCATCAGAGATATCAAGAGTAATAGTATGAGGATAGCTTAGTAGGAATATTCGGTGGAGAACAGAGACTGAGTAGCTTGGTTTACGCGGGAGACCAATAGAACTTCAAGACAAGAAGTTTGCACCACTTACGTAGGCCGCAGGCGCCCTCTTGAATAGCGGAAGGTGCCTCACCGTAGACACCTTCTCGAGTGGGTCTTAGCAGCCCAAGAATAATTAGTAAGCCTGGTGGGTTCCGCGCTCCAGATGGAGACACGGCTGGAAGCTACAGGGAAGAATGACAAGAAACGTTATGAATTGGAGCTGTAAGTTAACTCTTCGACAGAGAGAGCGAGATGGTGGTGGGGGACAGCCCCTAGTGAAATCACAGGTGAGAGGATAAAGCAATAAAGTAGGCAGACTATGGTTTTTTTGGGCTGGAGATGCTCGAGAATATCCGGGTGGACTCCTGAGGTTCGATCCCGCATTTGCGTATGCCGGGCCTCCTTCCTCATGACCTTTGTCCAGAGTGGAATGCCTCACCGGCTCCCGGCACATGATCAGTGCATGATCAGCCACGTGATCACTGACTGCCCCTGTCACGTGATCAGCGCCTCTCAGTCACATGATCACCGTATGATAAACACGTGATCAGTGAACGATCAGCCACATGATCACTGCATGCGCAGTCAGGTGGTCAGTTCCTGATCAGCCACGTGATCAGTAGGTGCAAAGTCCCATGATCAGCGCCTGTCAGTCACTGATCACTGCCCGATAAACACGTGATCAGTGCATGATGAGCCACGTGATCAGTGCCCGATCAGCCACTTCATCAGTGCATGTGCAGTCACGTGATCAGTGCATGATAGCCAGGTGATCAGTGCATGCTCAGTCACGTGATCTGTACTTGATCAGCCACGTGATCAGTGCCTGCAGAGTCACCTGATCAGGGCCTGCTGAGCTGCTTGATTCCTGCCGGCTCATCTGCATGACAATTGCCAGCTGAGCTGTGTGATTCCTGTGGGCTCATCGGCTTGACAATTGCCAGCTGAGCTGCGTGATTCCTGCCTGGTCACCTGCCTGATTATTGCCAGGTGAGCAGCATGATTTTTCACTGCTGAGCTCCATGCTTATTCCCTGCTGACTGCGTGGTTCGGGTCTGCTCAGCTCTTTGAGTATTGCCTCCTGAGGTCCCTGTTCAGGCGACACCTGTCAGGGACAAGCCCCAGCTGATCCAAGCTATTCGAAGGAGGGAAGTCCTAGGCGACTGTTTATATGCTCATCAGAGATATCAAGAATAATAGTATGAGGATAGCTCAGTAGGAAAATTCGTGGAGAAAAGAGACTGAGTAGCTGGTTTACCCGGGAGACCAATAAAACTTCAAGACAAGAAGTTTGCACCACTTACGTGGGCCGCAGGTGCCCTCTCGAATAGCGGAAGGTGCCTCACCCTAGACACCTTCTCGAGTGGGTCTTAGCAGCCCAGGCATAATTAGTAAGCGTGGTGAGTTCCGCGCTCCAGATGGAGTCTCGGCAGGAAGTTACAGGGAAGAATGACAAGGAACTTTATGAATTGGAGCTGCAAGTTAACTCTTTGACAGAGAGAGCGAGATGGTTGTGGGGGACAGCCCCCAGTGAAATCAGAGGTGAGAGCACAAAGCAATAAAGTAGGCAGACTCTGGTTTTTTCGGGGGGGAGATGCTCGAGAATATCCGGGTGGACTCCTGAGTCTCGATCCCGCATTTGCATATGCCGGGCCTCCTTCCTCATGACCTTTGTCCAGAGTGGAAAGCCTTACCTGCTCCCGGCACATGATCAGTGCATGCTCAGTCACGATATCAGTGCATGATCAGCCACGTGATCACTGAATGCACAGTCACGTGATCAGGGCCTCTCAGTCACGTGATCACCGTATGATAAAGACGTGATCAGTGAACGATCAGCCACGTGATCAGTGCATGCTCAGTCAGGTGATCTGTACTTGATCAGCCAGGTGATCAGTGCCGGCAGAATCACGTGATCAGGGCCTGCTGAGCTGCGTGATTCCTTCCGGCTCATTTGCATGACAATTGCCAGGTAAACTGCGTGATTCCTGTCGGCTCATCTGCTTGACAATTGCCAGCTGAGCTGCGTGATTTCTGCCTGGTCACCTGCTTGATTATTGCCCGTTGAGCAGCATAATTCATCACTGCTGAGCTCCATGCTTATTGCCTACTGATTGCGTGCTTCGTGTCTGCTCAGCTCTTTGAGTATTGCCTCCAAAGGTCCCTGTTCGGGCGCCACCTGCCGGGGACCAGCCCCAGCTTATCCAGGGTATTCGAAGGAGAGATGGCCTAGGCGACAATTTATATACTAATCAGAGATGTCAAGAATCATAGTATGAGGATAGCTCAGTAGGAAATTTCGGTGGAGAAAAGAGACTGAGTAGCTTGGTTTACGTGGGAGACCAATCAAACTTCAAGACAGGAAGTTTGCACCACTTACGTAGGCCACAGGCGCCCTCTCGAATAGCGGAAGGTGCCTCACCCTAGACACCTTCTCGAGTGGGTCTTAGCAGTCCAGGCACAATTAGTAAGCGTGGTGGGTTCCGGGTTCCAGATGGAGACTCAGCTGGAAGTTCAAGGGAAGAATGACAAGGAACTTTATGACTTGGAGCTGTAAGTTAAGTCTTTGACAGAGAGAGCGAGATGGTGGTTGGGGACAGCGCTCAGTGAAATCAGAGGTGAGAGCACAAAGCAATACAGTACGCAGACTCTGGTTTCTTCGGGGGCGAGATGCTCGAGAATATCCGGGTGAACTCCTGAGGCTCGATCCTGCATTTGCGTATGTCGAGCCTCCTTCCTCATGACCTTTGTCCAGAGTGGAATGCCTCACCGGCTCCCGGCTCATGATCAGTGCATGCTCAGTCACGATATCAGTGCATGATCAGCCACGTGATCACTGACTGCACAATCACCTGATCAGCGCCTATCAGTCACGTGATCACCGTATGATAAACACTTGATCAGTGAACGATCAGCAACGTGATCACTGCATGGGCAGTCAGGTGCTGAGTTCCTGATCAGCCACGTGATCAGTGGGTGCACAGTCCCATGATCAGCGCCTGTCAGTCACTGATCACTGCCTGATAAACACGTGATCAGTGCATGATGAGCCACGTGATCAGTGCCCGATCAGCCACGTCATCAGTGCATGCGCAGTCACGGGATCAGTGCATGATAGCCACGTGATCAGTGCATGCTCAGTCCCGTGATCTGTACTTGATCAGCCACGTGATCAGTGCCTGCAGAGTCACGTGACCAGGGCCTGCTGAGCTGGGTGATTCCTGCCGGCTCATCTGCATGACAATTGCCACCTGAGCTGCGTGATTCCTGTCGGCTCATCTGCATGACAACTGCCAGCTGAGCTGCGTGATTCCTGCCTGGTCACCTGCTTGATTACTGCCAGGTGAGCAGCATGATTCGTCACTGCTGAGCTCCATGCTTATTGCCTGCAGATTGCGTGGTTGGGTCTGCTCAGCTCTTTGAGTATTGGTCTCCTGTGGTCCCTGTTAGGGGTCACCTGCCGGGACCAGCTCCAGCTGATCCAGTGTATTGAAGGAGAGATCTCCTAGGCGACTATTTATATGCTCATCAGAGATATCAAGAATAATAGTATGAGGATAGCTCAGTAGGAAAATTCGGTGAGAAAAGAGACTGAGTAGCTTGGTTTACGCTGGGAGACCAATAAAACTTCAAGACAAGAAGTTTGCACCACTTACGTGGGCACAGGCGCCCCTCTTGAATAGCGGAAGGTGCCTCACCTAGACACCTTCTCGAGTGGGTCTTAGCAGCCCAAGGAATAATTAGTAAGCGTGGTGGGTTCCACGCTCCAGATGGAGACTCGGCTGGAAGGTACAGGGAAGAATGACAAGGAACTTTATGAATTGGAGCTGTAAGTTAACTCTTTGACAGAGAGAGCGAGATGGTGGTGGGGGACAGTCCCCAGTGAAATCAGAGGTGAGAGCACAAAGCACTAAAGTAGGCAGACTCTGGTTTTTTTGGGGTAAGATGCTCGTGAATATCCGGGTGGATTCCTGAGGCTCGATCCCGCTTTTGCGTACCCCGGGCCTCCTTCCTCATGACGTTTGTCCAGAGTGGAATGCCTCACCGGCTCCCGACACATGATCAGTGCATGATCAGCCACGTGATCACTGACTGCCCCTGTCACGTGATCAGCGCCTCTCAGTCACATGATCACCGTATGATAAACACGTGATCAGTGAACGATCAGCCACATGATCACTGCATGCGCAGTCAGGTGGTCAGTTCCTGGTCAGCCACGTGATCAGTGCGTGCACAGTCCCATGATCAGCGCCTGTCAGTCACTGATCACTGCCTGATAAACACGTGATCAGTGCATGATGAGCCACGTGATCAGTGCCCGATCAGCCACTTCATCAGTGCATGTGCAGTCACGTGATCAGTGCATGATAGCCAGGTGATCAGTGCATGCTCAGTCACGTGATCTGTACTTGATCAGCCACGTGATCAGTGCCTGCAGTCACGTGATCAGGGCCTGCTGAGCTGCGTGATTCCTGCCGGCTCATCTGCATGACAATTGCCAGCTGAGCTGTGTGATTCCTGTGGGCTCATCTGCTTGACAATTTGCCAGCTGAGCTGCGTGATTCCTGCCTGGTCACCTGCCTGATTATTGCCAGGTGAGCAGCATGATTTTCACTGCTGAGCTCCATGCTTATTGCCTGCTGACTGCGTGGTTCGGGTCTGCTCAGCTCTTTGAGTATTGCCTCCTGAGGTCCCTGTTCAGGTGCCACCTGTCGGGACCAGCCCCAGCTGATCCAAGCTATTGAAGGAGGGAAGTCCTAGGCGACTCTTTATATGCTCATCAGAGATATCAAGAATAATAGTATGAGGATAGCTCAGTAGGAAAATTCGGTGGAGAAAAGAGACTGAGTAGCTGGTTTACCTGGGAGACCAATAAAACTTCAAGACAAGAAGTTTGCACCACTTTACGTGGAGCCAGGTGCCCTCTCGAATAGCGGAAGGTGCCTCACCTAGACACCTTCTCGAGTGGGTCTTAGCAGCCCAGGCATAATTAGTAAGCGTGGTGGGTTCTGCGCTCCAGATGGAGACTCGGCAGGAAGTTACAGGGAAGAATGACAAGGAACTTTATGAATTGGAGCTGCAAGTTAACTCTTTGACAGAGAGAGCGAGATGGTGGTTGGGGAGAGCCCCCAGTGAAATCAGAGGTGAGAGCACAAAGCAATAAAGTAGGCAGACTCTGGTTTTTTCGGCGGGGAGATGCTCGAGAATATCCGGGTGGATTCCTGAGGCTCGATCCCGCATTTGCGTATGCCGGGCCTCCTTCCTCATGACCTTTGTCCAGAGTGGAATGCCTCACCGTCTCCCGGCACATGAGCCGTGCATGCTCAGTCACGATGTCAGTGCAGATCAGCCAGGTGATCACTGACTGCAGAGTAACGTGATCAAAGCCTCTCGGTCACGTGATCACCGTATAATAAACACGTGATCAGTGAACGATCAGCCACGTGATCACTGCATTCGCAGTTAGGTCGTCAGTTCCTGATCAGCCACGTGATCAGTGTGTGCAGAGTCCCATGATCAGCGCCTGTCTGTCACTGATCACTGCTTGATAAACAGTTCATCAATGCTTGATGAGCCACGTGATCTGTGACCGATCAGGCACGTCATCAGTGCTTGCGCAGTCACGTGATCAGTGCATGATAGCCACGTGATCAGTGCATGCTCAGTCACGTGATCTGTACTTGATCAGCCAGGTGATCAGTGCCTGCAGAGTCACGGGATGAGGGCCTGCTGAGCTTCGTGATTCCTGCCGGCTCATCTGCATTACAATTGTCTGCTGAGCTGCGTGATTCCTGCCGGCTCATCTGCATGACAATTGCCAGCTGAGCTGCGTGATTCCTGCCTGGTCACCTGCTTGATTATTGCCAGGTGAGCAGCACGATTGGTCACTGTGAACTCCACGCTTATTGCCGGCTGATTGAGAGGTTCGGGTCTGCTCAGCTCTTTGAGTATTGCCTCCTGATGTCCCTGTTCAGGCGCCACCTCCTGGGGACCAGCCCCAGCTGATCCAGGGTATTCGAAGGAGAGAAGGCCTAGGCGACTATTTATATGCTCATCAGAGATATCAAGAATAATAGTATGAGGATAGCTCAGTAGGAAATTTCGGTGGCACAAAGAAAAGAGAATGAGTAGCTTGGTTTTGGGAGACCAATAAAACTTCAAGACAAGAAGTTTGCACCACTTACGTAGGTATGCAGGCGCCCTCTCATGAATAGCGGAAGGTGCCTCACCCTAGACACCTCCTAGAGTGGGTCTTATCAGCCCAGGCATAATTAGTGAGCGTGGTGGGTTCGTGATCAGCGCCCAGATGGAGACTTCGGCTGATAAATTACAGGGAAGAATGACAAGGAACTTTATGAATTGGAGCTGTAAGTTAACTCTTTGACAGCCACGAGAGCGAGATGGTGGTGGGGACAGTCCCCAGTGAAATCAGAGGTGACGCACAAAGCACTAAAGTAGGCAGACTCTGGTTTTTGGGTAAATGCTCGTGAATATCCGGGTGGATTCCTGAGGCTCGATCCCGCTTTTGCGTATGCCGGGCCTCCTTCCTCATGACGTTTGTCCAGAGTGGAATGCCTCACCGGCTCCCGACACATGATCAGTGCATGATCAGCCACGTGATCACTGACTGCCCCTGTCACGTGATCAGCGCCTCTCAGTCACATGATCACCGTATGATAAACACGTGATCAGTGAACGATCAGCCACATGATCACTGCATGCGCAGTCAGGTGGTCAGTTCCTGGTCAGCCACGTGATCAGTGCGTGCACAGTCCCATGATCAGCGCCTGTCAGTCACTGATCACTGCCTGATAAACACGTGATCAGTGCATGATGAGCCACGTGATCAGTGCCCGATCAGCCACGTCATCAGTGCATGTGCAGTCACGTGATCAGTGCATGATAGCCAGGTGATCAGTGCATGCTCAGTCACGTGATCTGTACTTGATCAGCCACGTGATCAGTGCCTGCAGAGTCACGTGATCAGGGCCTGCTGAGCTGCGTGATTCCTGCCGGCTCATCTGCATGACAATTGCCAGCTGAGCTGTGTGATTCCTGTGGGCTCATCTGCTTGACAATTGCCAGCTGAGCTGCGTGATTCCTGCCTGGTCACCTGCCTGATTATTGCCAGGTGAGCAGCATGATTTTTCACTGCTGAGCTCCATGCTTATTGCCTGCTGACTGCGTGGTTCGGGTCTGCTCAGCTCTTTGAGTATTGCCTCCTGAGGTCCCTGTTCGGGCGCCACCTGTCGGGGACCAGCCCCAGCTGATCCAAGCTATTCGAAGGAGGGAAGGCCTAGGCGACTGTTTATATGCTCATCAGAGATATCAAGAATAATAGTATGAGGATAGCTCAGTAGGAAAATTCGGTGGAGAAAAGAGACTGAGTAGCTGGTTTACCCGGGAGACCAATAAAACTTCAAGACAAGAAGTTTGCACCACTTACGTGGGCCACAGGCGCCCTCTCGAATAGCGGAAGGTGTCTCACCCTAGACACCTTCTCGAGTGGGTCTTAGCAGCCCAGGCATAATTAGGAAGCGTGGTGGGTTCCGCGCTCCAGATGGAGACTCGGCAGGAAGTTACAGGGAAGAATGACAAGGAACTTTATGAATTGGAGCTGCAAGTTAACTCTTTGACAGAGAGAGCGAGATGGTGGTTGGGGAGAGCCCCCAGTGAAATCAGAGGTGAGAGCACAAAGCAATAAAGTAGGCAGACTCTGGTTTTTTCAGGGGGGAGATGCTCGAGAATATCTGGGTGGACTCCTGAGGCTCGATCCCGCATTTGCGTATGCCGAGCCTCCTTCCTCATGACCTTTGTCCAGAGTGGCATGCCTCACCGTCTCCCGACACATGATCAGTGCATGCTCAGTCACGAAATCAGTGCATGATCAGCCACGTGATCACTGACTGCTCCTGTCACGTGATCAGCGCCTCTCAGTCACGGGATCACCGTATGATAAACATGTGATCAGTGAACGATCAACGACGTGAACACTGCATGCACAGTCAGGTGGTCAATTCCTGATCAGCCACGTGATCATTGCGTGCACAGTCCCATGATCAGTGCCTGTCAGTCACTGATCACTGCCTGATAAACACGTGATCGGTGCATGATGAGCCACGTAATCAGTGCATGCTCAGTCACGTGATCTATACTTGATCAGCCACGTGATCAGTGCCTGCAGAGTCACGGGATCAGGGCCTGCTGATCTTCGTGATTCCTGCCGGCTCATCTGCATTACAATTGTCAGCTGAGCTTCGTGATTCCTGTCGGCTCATCTGCTTGACAATTGCCAGCTGAGCTGCGTGATTCCTGCCTGGTCACCTGCTTGATTATTGCCAGGTGAGCAGCATGATTCGTCACTGTTGAGCTTCATGCTTATTGCCTGCTGATTGCCTGGTTCGGGTCTGCTCAGCTCTTTGAGTATTGCCTCCTGAGGTACTTGTTCGGGCGCCACCTGCTGGGGACAAGCCCCAGCTGATCCAGGGTATTGAAGGAGAGATGGCCTAGGGGACTATTTATATGCTCATCAGAGATATCAAGAATAATAATATGAGGATAGCTCAGTAGGAAAATTCGGTGGAGAAAAGAGACTGAGTAGCTTGGTTTAGGCGATAGACCAATCAAACTTCAAGACAAGAAGTTTGCACCACTTACGTAGGCCGCAGGCGCCCTCTCGAATAGCGGAAGGTGCCTCACCCTAGACACCTTCTCGAGTGGGTCTTAGCAGCCCAGGCATAATTAGTAAGCGTGGTGTGTTCCACGCTCCAGATGGAGACTCGGCTGGAAGTTACAGGGAAGAATGACAAGGAACTTTAAAGAATTGGAGCTGTAAGTTAACTCTTTGACAGAGAGAGCGAGATGGTGGTGGGGGACAGCACCCAGTGAAATCAGAGGTGAGAGCACAAAGCAATAAAGTAGGCAGACTCTGGGTTTTTTGGGGGGGAGATGCTCGAGAATATCCGGGTGGACTCCTGAGGCTCAATCCCGCATTTGCGTATGCCGGGCGTCCTTCCTCCTGACCTTTGTCCAGAGTGGAATGCCTCACCGGCTCCCGGCACATGATCAGTGCATGCGCAGTCACGGGATCACTGCATGATAGCCACGTGATCAGTGCATGCTCAGTCACGTGATATGTACTTGATCAGCCACGTGATCAGTGCCTGCAGAGTCACGTGATCAGGGCCTGCTGAGCTGTGTGATTCCTGCCTGGTCACCTGTTTGATTATTGCCAGTTGAGCCCCATGATTCGTCACTGCTGAGCTCCATGCTTTTTGCCTGCTTATTGCGTGGTTCTTGACTGCTAATCTCTTTGATTATTGCCTCCTGAGGTCCCTGTTCAGTCGCCACCTGCAAGACCAGCCCCAGTTGACCCAACCGCACAAGGAGAGATGGCCTAGGCGACTATTTATATGCTCATCAGAGATATCAAGAATAAAATATGAGGATAGCTCAGTAGGAAAATTCGGTGGAGAAAAGACACTGTGTAACTTGGTTTACACAGGAGACCAATAATAATTCAAGACAAGAAGTTTGCACCACTTACGTGGGCAAGGCGCCGTCTAGAATAGCGGAAGGTGCCTCACCTAGACAACTTCTCAGTGGGTCCTAGCAGCCCAGGCATAATTAGTAGCGTGGAGGGTTCGAGCTCCCAGATGGAGACTCAGCTGGAAATTAAAGGGAAGAATGACATCAGTTTATGAATTGGAGCTGTAAGTTATCTCTTTGACAGAGAGAGCGAGATGGTGGTGGGGACAGCCCCAGTGAAATCAGAGGTGAGAGCACAAAGCAATAAAGTAGGCAGACTCTGGTTTTTGGGAGGAGATGCCGAGAATATCGGGTGGACTCCTGAGGCTCGATCCCGCATTTTGCGTGATGCGAGCCTCCTTCCTCATGACCTTTGTCCAGAGTGGCATGCCTCACCGTCACCGACACATGATCAGTGCATGCTCAGTCACGAAATCAGTGCATGATCAGCCTGCGTGATAACTGACTGCCCCTGTCACGTGATCAGCGCCTCTCAGTCACGGGATCGGTGCGTATGATAAACACGTGATCAGTGGCGCTCATCCACGTGATCACTGCATGTGCAGTGAGGTGGTCAATGCCTGATCAGCCACGTGATCATTGCGTGCACAGTCCCGTGATCAGCGCCTGTCAGTCACGTGATCACTGCCTGATAAACACGTGATCAGTGCATGATGAGCCACGTGATCAGTGCAGGCTCAGTCACGTGATCTGTACTTGATCAGCCACGTGATCAGTGCCTGCAGAGTCACGGGATGAGGGCCTGCTGAGCTTCGTGATTCCTGCCGGCTCATCTGCATTACAATTGTCAGCTGAGCTGCGTGATTCCTGTCGGCTCATCTGCTTGACAATTTGCCAGCTGAGCTGCGTGATTCCTGCCTGGTCACCTGCTTGATTATTGCCAGGTGAGCAGCATGATTCGTCACTGTTGACCTTCATGCTTATTGCCTGCTGATTGCCTGGTTGGGTCTGCTCAGCTCTTTGAGTATTGCCTCCTGAGGTCCCTGTACGGGCGCCACCTGCTGGGACAAGCCCCTGCTGATCCAGGGTATTTGAAGGAGAGATGGCCTGGGGACTATTTATATGCTCATCAGAGATATCAAGAATAATAGTATGAGGATAGCTCAGTAGGAAAATTCGGTGAGAAAAAGACTGAGTAGCTTGGTTCAGGCGATAGACCAATCAAAATTCAAGACAAGAAATTTGCACCACTTACGTGGCCGCAGGCACCCTCTCCAATAGCGGAACGTGCCTCATCCTAGACACCTTCTCGAGTGGGTCTTAGCAGCCCAGGCATAATTAGTAAGCGTGGTGGGTTCCACGCTCCAGATGGAGACTCGGCTGGAAGTTACAGGGATGAATAACAAGGAACTTTAAGATTTGGAGCTGTAAGTTATCTCTTTGACAGAGAGAGCGAGATGGTGGTGGGGGACAGCCCCCAGTGAAATCAGAGGTGAGAGCACAAAGCAATAAAGTAGGCAGACTCTGGTTTTTTTGGGAGGGAGATGCTCGAGAATATCCGGGTGGACTCCTGAGGCTCGATCCCGCATTTGCATATGCCGAGCCTCCTTCCTCATGACCTTTGTCCAGAGTGGAATGCCTCCCCGCCTCCGAGCACCTGGTCAGTGCATGCTCAGTCACTATATCAGTGCATGGTCAGCCACGTGATTACTGACGGCACAGTCACGTGATCAGGGCCTCTCAGTCACGTGATCACCATATGATAAACACGTGATCAGTGAACGACCAGCCAAGTGATCACAGCATGGGCAGTCAGGTGGCTGATCATGCACTGATCACGTGATTGATCATTCACTGATCACGTGGCTATCAGGCACTGCTCACGTGGCTGTTCA
>NW_027220253.1:0-25826 GCF_027580195.1 Bos mutus
CAGCCCCAACTGATCCAGGGTATTGAAGGAGAGATGGCCTGGCGACTATTTATATGCTAATCAGAGATGTCAAGAAGAATAGTATGAGGAGGCTCAGTAGGAAAATTCGGTGGAGAAAAGGGCTGAGTAGCTTGGTTTTGCGGAAGACCAATCAAACTTCAAGACAAAAGTTTGCACCCTTACGTAGGCATGGCGCCCTCTCGAATAGCGAAGGTGCCTCACCTAGACACCTTCTCAGTGGGTCTTAGCAGCCCAGGCATAATTAGTAAGCGTGGTGGGTTCCAGCGCTCCAGATGGAGACTCAGCTGGAAGGTAAAGGGAAGAATGACAAGGAACTTGATGAATTGGGCTGTAAGTTAACTCTTTGACAGAGAGGCGAGATGGTGGTGGGGACAGCCCCAGTGAAATCAGAGGTGTGAGCACAAAGCAATACAGTAGGCAGACTCTGTTTTTTTGGGGAGATGCTCGAGAATATCGGGTGGACTCCTGAGGCTCGATCCGCATTTGCGTATGCGAGCCTCCTTCCTCATGACCTTTGTCCAGAGTGGAATGCCTCCCGGCTCCCGGCACATGATCAGTGCATGCTCAGTCGCGATATCAGTGCCTGCTCAGCCACGTGATCACTGGCGGCACAGTCGCGTGATCAGCGCCTCTCAGTCGCGTGATCACCGTATGATAAACGCGTGATCGGTGAGCGACCAGCCGCGTGATCACTGCATGCGCGTCAGGTGGTCAGTTTCTGATCAGCCACCTGATCAGTGCGTGCACAGTCCCTGATCAGCGCCTGTCGGTCACTGATCACTGCCTGATAAACGTGCGTGATCAGTGCCCGAACAGCCCGTCATCGGTGCATGCGCAGTCGCGTGATCAGTGCATGATAGCCACGTGATCAGTGCGTGCACAGTCCCATGATCAGCGCCTGTCAGTCACTGATCATTGCCTGATAAACACGTGATCAGTGCATGATGAGCCATGTGATCAGTGCCTGATCAGCCCGTCATCAGTGCATGCGCGATCCGTCATCAGTGCATGATAGCCACGTGATCAGTGCATGCTCAGTCACGTGATCTGGACTTGATCAGCCACGTGATCAGTGCCTGCAGAGTCACGTGATCAGGGCCTGCTGAGCTGCGTGATTCCTGCGGCTCATCTGCATGACAATTGCCATCTGAGCTGCGTGATTCCTGTCGGCTCATCTGCTTGACAATTGCCAGCTGAGCTGCGTGATTCCTGCCTGGTCACGTGCTTGATTGTGCCAGTTGAGCAGCATGATTCGTCACTGCTGAGCTCCATGCTTGTGCCTGCTGATTGCGTGGTTCGTGTCTGCTCAGCTCTTTGAGTATCGCCTCCTGAGGTCCCTGTTCAGGTCGCCACCTGCGGGACCAGCCCCAACTGATCCAGGGTATTGAAGGAGAGATGGCCTGGCGACTATTTATATGCTAATCAGAGATGTCAAGAAGAATAGTATGAGGAGGCTCAGTAGGAAAATTCGGTGGAGAAAAGAGACTGAGTAGCTTGGTTTTGCGGAAGACCAATCAAACTTCAAGACAAAAGTTTGCACCACTTACGTGGGCATGGCGCCCTCTCGAATAGCGAAGGTGCCTCACCTAGACACCTTCTCAGTGGGTCTTAGCAGCCCAGGCATAATTAGTAGCGTGGTGGGTTCAGCGCTCCAGATGGAGACTCAGCTGGAAGTTAAAGGGAAGAATGACAAGGAACTTGATGAATTGGAGCTGTAAGTTAACTCTTTGACAGAGGCGAGATGGTGGTGGGGACAGCCCCAGTGAAATCAGAGGTGTGAGCACAAAGCAATACAGTAGGCAGACTCTGTTTTTTGGGGAGATGCTCGAGAATATCCGGGTGGACTCCTGAGGCTCGATCCGCATTTGCGTATGCGAGCCTCCTTCCTCATGACCTTTGTCCAGAGTGGAATGCCTCCCGGCTCCCGGCACATGATCAGTGCATGCTCAGTCGCGATATCAGTGCCTGCTCAGCCGCGTGATCACTGGCGGCACAGTCGCGTGATCAGCGCCTCTCAGTCGCGTGATCACCGTATGATAAACACGTGATCGGTGAGCGACCAGCCGCGTGATCACTGCATGCGCAGTCAGGTGGTCAGTTCTGATCAGCCACCTGATCAGTGCGTGCACAGTCCCTGATCAGCGCCTGTCGGTCACTGATCACTGCCTGATAAACGCGTGATCAGTGCCCGAACAGCCGCGTCATCGGTGCATGCGCAGTCCGTGATCAGTGCATGATAGCCACGTGATCAGTGCGTGCACGTGATCAGTGCGTGCACAGTCCCATGATCAGCGCCTGTCAGTCACTGATCATTGCCTGATAAACACGTGATCAGTGCATGATGAGCCATGTGATCAGTGCCTGATCAGCCCGTCATCAGTGCATGCGCGATCCGTCATCAGTGCATGATAGCCACGTGATCAGTGCATGCTCAGTCACGTGATCTGGACTTGATCAGCCACGTGATCAGTGCCTGCAGAGTCACGTGATCAGGGCCTGCTGAGCTGCGTGATTCCTGCCGGCTCATCTGCATGACAATTGCCATCTGAGCTGCGTGATTCCTGTCGGCTCATCTGTGACAATTGCCAGCTGAGCTGCGTGATTCCTGCCTGGTCACGTGCTTGATTGTGCCAGTTGAGCAGCATGATTCGTCACTGCTGAGCTCCATGCTTGTGCCTGCTGATTGCGTGGTTCGTGTCTGCTCAGCTCTTTGAGTATTGCCTCCTGAGGTCCCTGTTGGTCGCCACCTGCGGGACCAGCCCCAACTGATCAGGGTATTGAAGGAGAGATGGCCTGGCGACTATTTATATGCTAATCAGAGATGTCAAGAAGAATAGTATGAGAGAGGCTCAGTAGGAAAATTCGGTGGAGAAAAGAGACTGAGTAGCTTGGTTTTGTGGAAGACCAATCAAACTTCAAGACAAGAAGTTTGCACCCTTACGTGAGGCATGGCGCCCTCTCGAATAGCGAAAGGTGCCTCACCCTAGACACCTTCTCGAGTGGGTCTTAGCAGCCCAGGCATAATTAGTAAGCGTGGTGGGTTCCGCGCTCCAGATGGAGACTCAGCTGGAAGTTAAAGGGAAGAATGACAAGGAACTTGATGAATTGGAGCTGTAAGTTAACTCTTTGACAGAGGCGAGATGGTGGTGGGGACAGCCCCAGTGAAATCAGAGGTGAGCACAAAGCAATACAGTAGGCAGACTCTGGTTTTTTTTGGGGGGAGATGCTCGAGAATATCCGGGTGGACTCCTGAGGCTCGATCCCGCATTTGCGTATGCCGAGCCTCCTTCCTCATGACCTTTGTCCAGAGTGGAATGCCTCCCCGGCTCCCGGCACATGATCAGTGCATGCTCAGTCACGATATCAGTGCCTGCTCAGCCACGTGATCACTGACGGCACAGTCACGTGATCAGCGCCTCTCAGTCACGTGATCACCGTATGATAAACACGTGATCAGTGAACGACCAGCCACGTGATCACTGCATGCGCAGTCAGGTGGTCAGTTCCTGATCAGCCACCTGATCAGTGCGTGCACAGTCCCCTGATCAGCGCCTGTCAGTCACTGATCACTGCCTGATAAACACGTGATCAGTGCCCGAACAGCCACGTCATCAGTGCATGCGCAGTCACGTGATCAGTGCATGATAGCCACGTGATCAGTGCGTGCACAGTCCCATGATCAGCGCCTGTCAGTCACTGATCATTGCCTGATAAACACGTGATCAGTGCATGATGAGCCATGTGATCAGTGCCTGATCAGCCACGTCATCAGTGCATGCGCAGTCACGTCATCAGTGCATGATCAGCCACGTGATCAGTGCATGCTCAGTCACGTGATCAGTGCATGATCAGCCACGTGATCAGTGTCTGCAGAGTCACGTGATCAGGGCCTGCTGAGCTGCGTGATTCCTGCGGCTCATCTGCCGCGTGATCAGTGCCATCTGAGCTGCGTGATTCCTGCGGCTCATCTGCGTGATCAATTGCCAGCTGAGCTGATCGTGATTCCTGCCTGGTCATCTGATCGTGATCAGTGCCTGCTGAGCTGCGTGATTCCTGTCTGCTCAGCTCCGTGATCAGTGCCTGCTGAGCTGCGTGATCAGTGTCTGCTCATCTCTTTGACAATTGCATGCTCAGCTGCGTGATTCCTGCCTGGTCACCTGCGTGATTGTGCCAGTTGAGCAGCATGATCAGTGCACTGCTGAGCTCCGTGATTGTGCCTGCTATTTGCGTGATCAGTGTCTGCTCAGCTCTTTCAGTGATCGCAGTCCTGCCCGTCCCTGTGCATGGTGGCCACCTGATCAGTGCATGATCAGCCCCAACTGATCAGTGGTATTTGAAGGAGAGATGGCCTGGCGACTATTTATGCGTGGTGATGCATGATCAGTTGATGTCATCAGTGATGATTAGCCACGTGATCAGTGCATGATCAGCCGCGTGATCAGTGCGCGTCAGCCACGTGATCGGTGATGATCGCCGCGTGATCAGTGCATGATCAGTCGCGTGATCAGTGTGCACGTGATCAGCCGCGTGATCAGTGCATGATCAGCCACGTGATCAGTGCATGATCAGCCACGTGATCAGTGCATGATCAGTCCGTGATCAGTGCATGATCAGTCACGTGATCAGTGCATGATTGCTACGTGATCAGTGCATGATCAGCCACGTGATCAGTGCATGATCAGCCGCGTGATCAGTGCATGATCAGTCACGTGATCAGTGCATTGATCATGTCGTGCGTGATCATTGCATGATCAGCACGCGTGATCAGTGCATGATCAGCCCGTGATCAGTGCATGATTTCAGCCGCGTGATCAGTGCATGATCAGTCACGTGATCAGTGCATGATCAGCCCGTGATCAGTGCATGATCAGCCGCGTGATCAGTGCATGATCAGCCGCGTGATCAGTGCATGATCAGTCACGTGATCAGTGCATGATCAGCCACGTGATCAGTGCATGATCAGCCTGCGTGATCAGTGCATGATCAGTCGTGATCAGTGCATGATCAGCGCGTAGTGCATGATCAGCCAACGTGATCAGTGCATGATCAGCCCGTGATCGTGATGATCAGTGCGTGATCAGTGCATGTCAGCCACGTGATCAGTGCATGATCAGTCACGTGATCAGTGTGTGATCAGTCACGTGTCAGTGCATGATCAGCCACGTGATCAGTGCATGATCAGCCACGTGATCAGTGCATGATCAGCCACGTGATCAGTGCATGATCAGCCACGTGATCAGTTCATGATCAGTTGCGTGATCTGTGCGTGACCAGGCACGTGATCAGTGTATGATCAGCCGCGTGATCAGTGCATGATCAGCCACGTGATCAGTGCATGATCAGTCATCGTGATCGGTGCATGATCAGTCACGTGATCGGTGCATGATCAGCTACACGTGATCAGTGCATGACCAGCCACGTGATCAGTGCATGATAGCCACGTGATCAGTGCATGATCAGTCACGTGATCAGTGCATGATCAGTCGCGTGATCAGTGCATGATAGCTCGTGATCAGTGCATGATCAGCCACGTGATCAGTGCATGATCAGCCACGTGATCAGTGCATGTTCAGGCGCGTGATCAGTGCCTGATCAGCTCGTGATCAGTGCATGATCAACCCGCGTGATCAGTGCATGATCAGGCGCGTGATCAGTGCATGATCAGCCACGTGATCGTGATCAGCCACGTGATCAGTGCATGATCAGCCACGTGATCTGTGCATGATCAATCACGTGACCAGTGCATGGTCAGTCACGTGATCATTGCATGACCAGCCACGTGATCAGTGCATGATCAGCCACGTGATCAGTGCATGATCAGCCGCGTGATCAGTGCATGACCAGCCACGTGATCAGTGCATGATCAGTTCAGTGCGTGATCAGTGCATGTGCATGATGAGCCACGTGATCAGTGCATGATCAGTGCACGTGATCAGTGCATGTCAGCACGTGATCAGTGCATGATCAGCCTCGTGATCAGTGCATGATCAGTCACGTGATCAGTGCATGATCAGTCACGTGATCAGTGCATGATCAGTCGCGTGATCAGTGCATGATCAGCCGCGTGATCAGTGCATGATCAGTCGTGATCAGTGCATGATCAGTCACGTGATCAGTGCATGATCAGCCGCGTGATCAGTGCATGATCAGCCGCGTGATCAGTGTGCATGTGACCAGCGCCATGATCAGTCGCGTGATCAGTGCATGATCAGTCGCGTGATCAGTGCATGATCAGTCACGTGATCAGTGCATGATCAGTCACGTGATCAGTGCATGATCAGTCACGTGATCAGTGCATGATCAGTCGTGATCAGTGCATGATCAGTCACGTGATCAGTGCATGGTCAGCCACGTGATCATTGCATGATCAGCCACGTGAGCAGTGCATGATCAGCCGCGTGATCAGTGCATGATCAGTTTACGTGAGCAGTGTATGATCAGCCACGTGATCAGTGCATGATAGCCACGTGATCACTGCATGATCTGTCACGTGATCAGTGCATGATCATCCACGTGATCAGTGCATGATCAGCCACGTGATCAGTGCATGAGTTCGCGTGATCAGTGCATGATCAGTCACGTGATCAGTGCATGATCAGTCACGTGATCAGTGCATGATCAGTCACGTGACGTGTGCATGATCAGCTACGTGATCAGTGCATGATCAGCCACGTGATCAGTGCATGATCAGCCACGTGATCAGTGCATGATCAGTCACGTGATCAGTGCATGATCAGTCACGTGATCAGTGCATGATCAGCTGCGTGATGATGCATGATCATCGTGATCAGTGCATGATTAGTGATCTGTGCGTGATCAGTGCAGTGATCAGCCACGTGATCAGTGCATGATCAGCCACGTGATCAGTGCATGATCAGTCACGTGATCAGTGCATGATCAGTCACGTGATCAGTGCATGATCAGTCACGTGATCAGTGCATGATCAGCCGCGTGATCAGTGCATGATCAGTTGCGTGATCAGTGCATGATCAGATCGCGTGATCAGTGCATGACCAGCACGTGATCATCAGTGCATGATCAGCCACGTGATCAGTGCATGATCAGTCCGTGATCAGTGCATGATCAGTCCGTGATCAGTGCATGATCAGTCACGTGATCAGTGCATGATCAGCCACGTGATCAGTGCATGATCATGCACGTGATCAGTGCATGATCAGCCACGTGATCAGTGCATGATCAGTCACGTGATCAGTGCATGATCAGTCACGTGATCAGTGCATGATCAGCCACGTGATGAGTGCATGATCAGCCACGTGATCAGTGCATGATCAGTCACGTGATCAGTGCATGATCAGTCCCACGTGATCAGTGCATGATCAGCCCGCGTGATCAGTGCATGATCAGCCCGTGATCAGTGCATGATCAATTCGTGATCAGTGCATGATCAGTCACGTGATCAGTGCATGATCAGCCACGTGATCAGTGCATGATCAGCCACGTGATCAGTGCATGATCAGCCGCGTGATCAGTGCATGATCAGCCGCGTGATCAGTGCATGATCAGTTTCGTGATCAGTGCATGATCAGCCACGTGATCAGTGCATGATCAGCCACGTGATCAGTGCATGATCTGTCACGTTATCAGTGCATGATCAGTCACGTGATCAGTGTGATCAGTGCGTGATCAGTGCATGGGCAGCCGCGTGATCAGTGCATGATATGGGCGTGATCAGTGCATGATCAGTCGCGTGATCAGTGCATGATCAGCCGCGTGATCAGTGCATGATCAGTCACGTGATCAGTGCATGATCAGTCACGTGATATGTGTGTGATCAGCCACGTGATCAGTGCATGAGCCACGTGATCAGTGCATGATCAGCCGCGTGATCAGTGCATGGTAGCCACGTGATCAGTGCATGATCAGTTCGCGTGATCAGTGCATGATCAGCCACGTGATCAGTGCATGGTCAGCCGCGTGATCAGTGCATGATCAGCCGCGTGATCAGTGCATGATAGCCACGTGATCAGTGCATGATCAGCCACGTGATCAGTGCATGATCAGCCCACGTGATCAGTGCATGATCAGTCACGTGATCAGTGCATGATCAGAGCGTGATGATGTCGTGATTCTGTCTGCTCAGTTTGCTTGACGTTGCCAGTGCTGATCAGTCTGCCACGTGATCAGTGCCTGATCATCTGCGTGATCAGTGCATGATCAGTAACGTGATCAGTGCATGCTCAGCTGCGTGATCAGTGCATGATCAGCCACGTGATCAGTGCATGATCAGCAGCGTGATCAGTGCATGATCAGCCTGCTGGTGATCAGTGCATGATCAGCTCGCGTGATCAGTGCATGATCAGCCACGTGATCAGTGCATGATCAGCAAACGTGATCAGTGCATGATCAGTCGCGTGATCAGTGCATGATCAGCCACGTGATCAGTGCATGATCAGCCCGTGATGTGATCATGTCAGCCACGTGATCAGTGCATGATCATCGCGTGATCAGTGCATGATCAGCCACGTGATCAGTGCATGATCAGTCACGTGATCAGTGCATGATCATCAGCCGCGTGATCAGTGCATGATAGCCGCGTGATCAGTGCATGATCAGCCCGCGTGATCAGTGCATGATCAGCCACGTGATCAGTGCATGATCAGTCACGTGATCAGTGCATGATCAGCCGCGTGATCAGTGCATGATCAGCCGCGTGATCAGTGCCTGAGTCAGCCACGTGATCAGTGCATGATCGTGCGTGATCAGTGCATGATCAGCCACGTGATCAGTACATGATCTCACGTGATCAGTGCATGATCAGCCACGTGATCAGTGCATGATCAGCCACGTGATCAGTGCATGATCAGTCACGTGATCAGTGCATGATCAGTTACGTGATCAGTGCATGATCAGTCCGTGATCAGTGCATGATCAGTCACGTGATCAGTGCATGATCAGCCACGTGATCAGTGCATGATCAGCCGTGATCAGTGCATGATCAGTGCGTGATCCGTGTGTGCATGATCAGCCCGTAGTGCATGATCAGCGTGATCAGTGCATGATCAGCCACGTGATCAGTGCATGGTGATCAGTGTGATCACTGCGTGATCAGTGCATGATCAGCCACGTGATCAGTGCATGATAGCCGCGTGATCAGTGCATGATCAGTCACGTGATCAGTGCATGATCAGCCACGTGATCAGTGCATGATCAGTCACGTGATCAGTGCCTGCTCAGCTGCGTGATTAGTGCTCTGCTCATCTGCGTGATCAGTGCCAGCTGTGATCAGCGTAATTCCTGCCTGCTCAGCTGCGTGATCAGTGCCAGCTGATCAGCAGCGCGTGATCAGTGCATGTGAGTTCCACGTGATTGTGCCTGCTGACTCACGTGATCAGTGCCTGACTCAGCTCTTTGATCAGTGCATGATCAGGCACGTGATCAGTGCATGATCAGCCCACGTGATCAGTGCATGATCAGTCACGTGATCAGTGCATGATCAGTCACGTGATCAGTGCATGATGATCGTCGCGTGATCAGTGCATGATCAGTCGCGTGATCAGTGCATGCTCAGTCGCGTGATCAGTGCATGATCAGCCGCGTGATCAGTGCATGATCAGCCACGTGATCAGTGCATGATCAGCCAGGTGATCAGTGCATGATCAGCTCGTGATCAGTGCATGATCAGTCACGTGATCAGTGCATGATCAGGCAGGTGATCAGTGTATGATCAGCCCGTGATCAGTGCATGATAGCCACGTGATCAGTGCATGATCAGTGCGTGATCAGTCATGTCAGACCGTGATCAGTGCATGATCAGCCACGTGATCAGTGCATGATCATTGCGTGATCAGTGCATGATCAGCCGCGTGATCAGTGCGCGATAGCCACGTGATCAGTGCATGATCAATCACGTGATCAGTGCATGATCAGCCACGTGATCAGTGCATGATCAGTCACGTGATCAGGGCATGCTGAGCTGCGTGATCAGTGTCTGCTCACCTGCGTGATCAGTGTTTGCCAGCTGTGCAGTGCGTGATTCCTGCGTGATCAGCTGCATGATTGTGCGTGATCAGTGCATGATCACTCACGTGATCAGTGCATGATCAGTTGCCTGCTGACTGTTTGATCAGTCCGTGCCTACTCAGCTCTTTGTCAGTGCCTCCACGTGATCAGTGCACATGATCAGTGTATGATAGCAAACATGATCAGGGCGTGATCAGCACCATTCAGTCACGTGATCAGTGCATGATCAGTCACGTGATCAGTCCATGCTCAGTCACGTGATCAGTGCATGATCAGCCGCGTGATCAGTGCATGATCAGCCCACGTGATCAGTGCATGATCAGCCACGTGATCAGTGCATGATCAGCAGGGTGATCAGTGCATGATCAGCTCGTGATCAGTTCATGATTCAGTCACGTGATCTGTGCATGACCAGGCAGGTGATCAGTGTATGATCAGCCACGTGATCAGTGCATGATCAGCCACGTGATCAGTGCATGATCAGTCACCTGATGGGTGTATGATCAGTCACGTGATCGGTACATGATCAGCTACGTGATCAGTGCATGATCGGCCCACGTGAGTAGTGCATGATCAGCCAACGTGATCAGTGCATGATCAGTCCGTGATCAGTGCATGATCAGTCACGTCATCAGTGTGATCCCGTGACATGGTAGCTGCGTGATCATTGCATGATCAGTCACGTGATCAGTGCATGATCAGTCACGTGATCAGTGTATTATCAGCCCGTGATCGTGATCAGTGCATGATCAGCCACGTGATCAGTGCATGATCACCCGCGTGATCAGTGCATGACCAGGCAGTGCATGATCAGCCGCGTGATCAGTGATGATCAGCCACGTGATCAGTGCATGATAGCCGCGTGATCAGTGCATGATCAGTCGCGTGATCAGTGCATGATCAGTCACGTGATCAGTGTATTATCAGCCACGTGATCAGTGCATGATCAGTCGTGATAGGTGCATGATCACTCACGTGATCAGTGCATGATCAGCCACGTGATCAGTGCATGATCAGCCGCGTGATCAGTTCATGATCAGTGATCGGTGCTCGTGCAGTGAGTATGATCATCCACGTGATCAGTGCATGATAGCCACGTGATCAGTGCATGATCTGTCACGTGATCAGTGTATGATCAGCCACGTGATCAGTGCATGGGCAGTCTTGTGATCAGTGCATGATCATCAGGCGTGATCAGTGCATGATCAGTCTCGTGATCAGTGCATGATCAGCCACGTGATCAGTGCGCGATCAGCCACGTAATGAGTGCATGATCAGCCAGATGATCAGTTCATTATCAGTCGCGTGATCAGTGCATGATCAGCCCGTGATCAGTGATCAGTGCGTGATAGCCAACTGTTCAGTGGATGATCAGCCACGTGATCAGTGCATGGTCAGTCCGTGATCAGTGCATGATCAGCCACGTGATCAGTGCATGATCAGCCACGTGATCGTGTGCATGATCAGCCGCGTGATCAGTGCATGATATCCGCGTGATCAGTGCAGGATAGCCACGTGATCACTTCATGATTCAGCCACGTGATCTGTGCATGATCAGTCATGTGATCAGTGCATGATCAGCTGCGTGATCAGTGCATGATCAGCCGCGTGATCAGTGCATGATCAGCCACGTGATCAGTGCATGATCAGCCACGTGATCAGTGCATGATCATCCACGTGATCAGTGCATGATCAGCCGCGTGATCAGTGCATGATCAGCCACGTGATCAGTGCATGATCAGCTGCGTGATCAGTGCATGATCAGTGCGTGATCAGTGCATGATCGCGTGATCGTGTGTGATCAGCCCGCGTGATCAGTGCATGACGTGATCAGTGCATGATCAGCCACGTGATCAGTGCATGATCAGCCGCGTGTTCAGTGCATGATCAGCCACGTGAGCAGTGCATGATCAGCCACGTGATCAGTGCATGATCAGACGCGTGATCAGTGCATGATCAGCCACGTGATCAGTGCATGATAGCCACGTGATCAGTGCATGATCAATCACGTGATCAGTGCATGATCAGCCACGTGATCGGTGCATGATCAGTCACGTGATCAGGTGCCTGCTCAGCGTGATCAGTGCGTGATTACGTGTCTTCTCATTTTGTGACAGTTTGCCAGCGTGATCTGCATGATTCCTGCCTGTCATCTGCTGCGTGATCAGTGCATGATCAGCTGTGCAGTGCATGATTCCTGCCTGATCAGTGCTGCTTCAGCCACGTGATCAGTGCATGATCAGCCGCGTCCTCAGTGCTGAGTTCCATGATTATAGCCTGCTGGCGTGATCAGTGCCTACTCAGCTCTTTGTTCAGTGCATGATCAGGCACGTGATCAGTGTATGATAGCAAACGTGATCAGTGCATGATCAGTCACGTGATCAGTGCATGATAAGTCACGTGATCAGTGTATGATAAGGCACGTGATCAGTGCATGATCAGTCATGTGATCAGTGCATGATCAGCCGCGTGATCAGTGCATGATCAGCCACGTGATCAGTGCATGATAGCCACGTGATCAGTGCATGATCAGCCCGTGATCAGTGCATGATCAGCCCGCGTGATCAGTGCATGATCAGCCGCGTGATCAGTGCATGATCAGCCGATCGTGATCAGTGCATGATCAGTCACGTGATCAGTGCATGATCAGCCACGTGATCAGTGCATGATCAGCCACGTGATCTGTGCATGATCAATTCGTGATCAGTGCATGATCAGTCACGTGATCAGTACATGATCAGCCACGTGATCATTGCGCGATCAGCCACGTGATCAGTGCATGATAGCCACGTGATCAGTACATGATCAGTCACGTGATCAGTGCATGATCACGTTCAGTGCATGATCTGTGCGTGATGTGCATGCGTCAGCCCGTGATCAGTGCATGATCAGCCACGTGATCAGTGCATGATCAGCCACGTGATCAGTGCATGATCAGCCACGTGATCGTGTGCATGATCAGCCACGTGATCAGTGCATGATCAGCCCGTGATCAGTGTATGATCAGCCACGTGATCAGTGCATGAGTGCTCGTGATCACTGGATGATCAGTCACGTGATCAGTGTGTGATCAGCCACGTGATCAGTGCATGTTCAGCCACGTGATCAGTGCATGATCAGCCACGTGATCAGTGCATGATCAGTCACGTGAGCAGTGTATGATCAGCCATGTGATCAGTGCATGGTCAGCCACGTGATCACTGCATGATCAGCCCGTGATCAGTGCATGATCATCCAAGTGATCAGTGCATGATTAATCACGTGATCAGTGCATGATTAGCCACGTGATCAGTGCATGATCAGTCACGTGATCAGTGCCTGATCAGCTGTGTGATTACTCTCTGCTCAGGTGATCTTGATGATTGCCAGCTGTGCTGCGTAATTCCTGCCTGCTCAGCTGCATGATTGTGCCAGCTGAGCAGTGCATGATCTCACGTGATCAGTGAGTTCCATGATCGTTGTGCCTGCTGACTGTTTGATTCGTGCCTACTCAGCTCTTTGTTTGTGTGCCTCCGAGGCACGTGATCAGTGCATGATACAAAACGTGATCAGTGCATGATCACCACCCGTGATTAAGTGCGTGATCACTCACGTGATCAGTGCATGATCAGTCCATGCTCAGTGCGCGGTATCGTGATCAGTGCATGATCAGCCACGTGATCAGTGCATGATCAGCCGCGTGATCAGTGCATGATCAGCCGCGTGATCAGTGCATGATCAGCCAGGTGATCAGTGCATGATCAGCCACGTGATCAGTTCATGATTAGTCACGTGATCTGTGCATGACCAGGCAGGTGATCAGTGTATGATCAGCCACGTGATCAGTGCATGATCAGCCACGTGATCAGTGCATGATCAGTCACCTGATGGGTGTATGATCAGTCCGTGATCGGTGCATGGTAGCTACGTGATCATTGCATGATCAGCCACGTGATCAGTGCATGATACCCCACGTGATCAGTGCATGATCAGTCACCTGATCAGTGCATGATCAGTCACCGTGATCGGTACATTGTCAACTACGTGATCAGTGCATGATCAGCCCCGTGATCAGTGCATGATAGCCACGTGATCAGTGCATGATCAGTCACGTGATCAGTGCATGATCAGTCACCTGACGGGTGTATGATCGGTCACGTGATCTGTGCATTGCAAGGCACATGATCAGTGTATGATCAGCCACGTGAGCAGTGCATGATAGCCACGTGATCAGTGCATGATCAGTCATCGTGATGGGTGCATGATCAGGCCGCGTGACCAGTGCATGATCAGCCACGTGATCAGTGCATGATCAGCCACGTGATCAGTGCATGATAGCCACGTGATCAGTGCATGATCAGTCACGTGATCAGTGCATGATCAGTCGCGTGATCGTGTGTGATCAGCCACGTGATCAGTGCATGATCAGCCAAGTGATCAGTGCAGGATCAGTCACGTGATCAGTGCATGATCAGTCGCGTGATCAGTGCATGATCAGCCACGTGATCAGTGCATGATCAGCACGTGATCAGTGCGTGATCAGCCACGTGATCAGTGCATGATCAGCCGCGTGATCAGTGCATGATCAGTCGCGTGATCAGTGCATGATCAGCCACGTGATCAGTGCATGATCAGTCACGTGATCAGTGCATGATCAGCCACGTGATCAGTGCATGATATCCCGCGTGATCAGTGCATGAGAGCCAGCCGTGATCAGTGCATGATCAGCCGCGATCAGTGCATGATCCGTGATCGGTGCATGAACGTGATCAGTGCATGATGCCCGTACATGGTAGCCACGTGATCAGTGCATGATCAGCCCGTGATCAGTGCATGATCAGCCACGTGATCAGTGCATGATCAGTCACGTGATCAGTGCATGATCAGTCGCGTGATCAGTGCATGATCAGCTGCGTGATCATTGCATGATCAGCCACGTGTGTGCAGTGCGTGATCAGTGCCGTGTTCAGTGCATGATCAGCCACGTGATCAGTGCATGATCAGCCACGTGATCAGTGCATGATCAGCCGCGTGATCAGTGCATGATCAGTCGCGTGATCAGTGTATGATCAGCTCACGTGATCAGTGCATGATCAGCCACGTGATCAGTGCATGATCAATTCGTGATCAGTGCATGATCAGTCACGTGATCAGTGCATGATCAGTCACGTGATCAGTGCATGATCAGCCCGTGATCAGTGCATGATCAGTCAGCGTGATCAGTGCATGATCAGTGCGTGATCTGTGGATGATCAGTCGCGTGATCAGTATATGATCAGCCACGTGATCAGTGCATGACCAGCCGCGTGATCAGTGCATGATCAAGCGTGATCAGTGCGTGATGTGTGCGCATGAGCTTTGTGAGCGGTGAGATGATCAGCCACGTGATCAGTGCATGAGTGCCACGTGATCAGTGCATGATCAGTCGCGTGATCGGTGCATGATCAGCCATGTGATCAGTGCATGTTCAGCCGCGTGATCAGTGCATGATCAGCCACGTGATCAGTGCATGATATCCGCGTGATCAGTGCATGGTCAATCACGTGATCTGTGCATGATCAGCCACGTGATCAGTGCATGATCAGTCACGTGATCAGTGCCTGTTGAGCTGCGTGATTACTGTCTGCTCATCTGCGTGATCATTGCCAGCTGAGCTGCGTGATTCTGCCTGTCATCTGTGACAATTGCCAGCTGTGCTGCGTAATTCCTGCCTGCTCAGCTGCGTGATTGTGCCAGCTGATCAGCCGCGTGATCAGTGCATGATCAGCGCGTGTTCCATGATTGTGCCTGCTGACTGTTTGATTCGTGCCTACTCAGCTCTTTGTTTGTGCCTTCAGTCACGTGATCAGTGCATGATCAAACGTGATCAGTGCATGATCTGTCGCGTGATCAGAGCCATTCAGTCACGTGATCAGTGCATGATCAGTCACGTGATCAGTCCATGATCAGTCGCGGTATCAGTGCATGATCAGCCGCGTGATCGGTGCATGATAGTCACGTGATCATTGCATGATCAGCGCGTGATCAGTGCATGATCAGCCAGGTGATCAGTGCATGATAGCCACGTGATCAGTTCATGATTAGTCACGTGATCTGTGCATGACCAGGCAGGTGATCAGTGCATGATAGCCACGTGATCAGTGCATGATCAGCCACGTGATCAGTGCATGATCAGTCACCTGATGGGTATATGATCAGTGTCGTGATCGGTAAATGGTAGCTACGTGATCATTGCATGATCAGCCACGTGAGTGAGTGCATGATCAGTCGCGTGATCAGTGCATGATCAGTCACGTGATCAGTGTGCATGATCAGTCCTGTGACCAGTACATTGTCAGCTGCGTGATCAGTGCATGATCAGCCACGTGAGCAGTGCATGATCAGCCACGTGATCAGTGCATGACCAGGCACGTGATCAGTGCATGACCAGCCAAGTGATCTGTGCATGATCAGCCACGTGATCAGTGCATGACCAAGTCGCGTGATCAGTGCATGACCAGTCACGTGATCAGTGCATGATCAGTCCGTGATCAGTGCATGATCAGCCCGTGATCAGTGCATGATCAGTCACGTGATCAGTGCATGACCAGCCACGTGATCAGTGCATGATCAGCCGCGTGATCAGTGTGCATGACCAGCCACGTGATCAGTGTATGACCAGCCACGTGATCAGTGCATGATCAGTTCCGTGATCAGTGCATGATCAGTCCGTGATCAGTGCATGATCAGCCACGTGACAGTGCATGCTCAGTCACGTGATCAGTGCCTGCTGAGCTGTGTGATTACTGTCTGCTCATCTGTGACAATTGCATGATCAGTCCGTGCTGCGATTCCTGCCAGTCATCTGTGACAATTGCCAGCTGTCAGTGCGTAATTCCTGCCTGCTCAGCTGCATGATTATTGCCACGTGCTCAGTGCATGATTCCTCACAGCTGAGTTCCATGATGTGTGCCTGCTGACTGTTTGATTCGTGCCTACTCAGCTCTTTGTTGATACCTCCAGATCAGGCACATGATCAGTGTATGATACCAGCCACATGATCAGTGCATGATCACCACCATTAAGTCACGTGATCGTGATCGGTGCATGATAGTCACGTGATCAGTCCATGCTCAGTCCGCGGTATCAGTGCATGATCAGCCAAGTGATCAGTGCATGATCAGCCACGTGATCAGTGGATGATAGCCACGTGATCAGTGCATGATCAGCCAGGTGATCAGTGCATGATAGCACGTGATCAGTGCATGATTAGTCGCGTGATCTGTGAATGACCAGGCAGGTGATCAGTGTATGATCAGCCACGTGATCAGTGCATGATCAGCCACGTGATCAGTGCATGATCAGTCGCGTGATCAGTGCATGATCAGTCACGTGACCAGTACATGGTAGCTACGTGATCATTGCATGATCAGCCACGTGATCAGTGCATGATATCCAAGTGATCAGTGCATGATCAATCACGTGATCAGTGCATGATCAGCCGTGACGTGAACAGTGCATGCTCAGTCACGTGATCAGGGCCTGATGAGCTGCGTGATTACTGTCTGCTCATCTGTGATCAATTGCCAGCTCAGCTGCGTGATCAGTGCCTGTCATCGTGATCAGTGTGATGATTGCCAGCTGATGCAGTGTATAATTCCTGCCTGATCAGCTGCATGATTGTGCCAGCTGAGCAGTGAATGATTCCTCCGTGATGAGTTCCATGATTGTGCCTGATGACTGTTTGATCGTGCCTATTCGTGCTCTTTGCATTGTGCCTCCGTGAGGTGCATGATCAGTCACGTGATCAGTGCATGATCAGCGCGTGATCAGTGCTGATCAGCCCGCGTGATAAGTCACGTGATCAGTGCATGATAGTCGCGTGATCAGTGCATGATCAGTCGCGTGATCAGTGCATGATCAGCCATGTGATCAGTGCATGATCAGCTCGTGATCAGTGCATGATCAGCCGCGTGATCAGTGCATGATCAGCCAGGTGATCAGTGCATGATCAGCCGCGTGATCAGTTCATGATTAGCCACGTGATCTGTGCATGATCAAGGCAGGTGATCATTGTATGATCAGCCACGTGATCAGTGCATGATCAGCCACGTGATCAGTGCATGATCAGTCACGTGATGGGTGTATGAACAGTCCGTGATCGGTGCATGGTCAGCCGTGATCAGTGCATGATCAGCGTGATCGTAATCAGTGCGTGATCAGCCAAGTGATCAGTGCGTGATCAGTCACGTGATCAGTGCATGATCAGTCAGTGTGACCAGTGACATGGTAGTCAGCTGCGTGATCAGTGCATGATCAGCCCGTGAGCAGTGCATGATCAGCCACGTGTTCAGTGCATGATCAGCCGCGTGATCAGTGCATGATCAGCCACGTGATCAGTGCATGATCAGCCCGTGATCAGTGCATGATCAGTCGCGTGATCAGTGTATGATCAGCCACGTGATCAGTGCATGATCAGCCACGTGATCAGTGCATG
The DNA here is from genome assembly GCF_027580195.1 of Bos mutus. Classification (NCBI taxonomy): domain Eukaryota; kingdom Metazoa; phylum Chordata; class Mammalia; order Artiodactyla; family Bovidae; genus Bos; species Bos mutus. The sequence goes on from NW_027220253.1 coordinate 18,458, forward strand.
ATCAGCCGCGTGATCAGTGCATGATCAGTCACGTGATCAGTGCATGATCAGCCGCGTGATCAGTGCATGATCAGCCGCGTGATCAGTGCATGATCAGTCACGTGATCAGTGCATGATCGTGCGTGATCTGTGGATGATCAGTCGCGTGGCCAGTATATGGTCAGCTCGTGATCATTGCATGATCAGCCACGTGAGCAGTGCATGATAGTCACGTGATGTGTGCATGATCAGCTTTGTGATCAGAGATGATCAGCCCGTGATCAGTGCATGAGGTGCCACGTGATCAGTGCATGATCAGCCACGTGATCACGTCACAGGTGTGTGATCAGCCATGTGATCAGTGCATGTTCAGCATGCGGGATCAGTGCATGATCAGCCACGTGATCAGTGCATGATATCTGCGTGATCAGTGCATGGTCAATCACGTGATCTGTGTATGATCAGCCACGTGATCAGTGCATGCTCAGTCACGTGATCAGGGCCGTGATGAGCTGATCATTGCGTGATTGCTGTGCATGCTCATCACGTGATCAATTGCCAGCTCAGCTGCGTGATTCCTGCCTGTCATCTGTGACAATTGCCAGCTGTGCTGCGTAATTCCTGCCTGCTCAGCTGCGTGATTGTGCCAGCTCAGCAGCATGATTCCTCACAGCTGAGTTCCATGATTAGTGCCTGCTGACTGTTTGATTCGTGCCTACTCAGCTCTTTGTTTGTGCCTTCAGAGTCACATGATCAGTGTATGATCAGCAAACATGATCAGTGCATGATCACCACCATTAGTGTCGCCGTGATCACTGCATGATAGTCATGTGATCAGTCCATGCTCAGTCGCGGTATCAGTGCATGATCAGCCGCGTGATCAGTGCATGATCAGCCACGTGATCAGTGGATGATCAGCCACGTGATCAGTGCATGATCAGCCAGGTGATCAGTGCATGATAGCTCGTGATCAGTTCATGATTAGTCACGTGATCTGTGCATGACCAGGCAGGTGATCAGTGTATGATCAGCCAGGTGATCAGTGCATGATAGCCACGTGATCAGTGCATGATCAGTCACCTGATGGGTGTATGATCAGTCACGTGATCGGTGCATGTAGCTACGTGATCATTGCATGATCAGCCACGTAAGTAGTGCATGATAGCCACGTGATCAGTGCATGATCAGTCACGTGATCAGTGTATGATCAGTCATGTGACCAGTACATGGTAGCTGCGTGATCATTGCATGATCAGCCCGTGATCAGTGCATGATATCCACGTGATCAGTGCATGATCAATCGCGTGATCAGTGTATGATCAGCCACGTGATCAGTGCATGATCAGTCACGTGATCAGTGCCTGCTGAGCTGCGTGATCACTGTCTGCTCATCTGCGTGATCAGTGCCAGCTCAGCTGCGTGATTCCTGATCTGCTCATCTGTGATCAATTGCCAGCTGTCAGTGCGTGAATTCCTGCCTGCTCAGCTGCATGATCATTGCCAGCGTGATCAGTGCATGATCAGCTCACGTGCTGAGTTCCATGATCAGTGCCTGCTGAGTGTTTGATTCGTGCGTATTCAGCTCTTTGATCAGTGCCTGATCAGTGCATGATCAGCCACGTGATCAGTGTGATCAGTGATCAGATGATCAGGCGTGATCAGTGCATGATCAGTCACGTGATCAGTGCATGATAGTCATGTGATCAGTGCATGCTCAGCCACGTGATCAGTGCATGATCAGCCACGTGATCAGTGCATGATCAGCCACGTGATCGGTGCATGATCAGCCACGTGATCAGTGCATGATCAGCCATGTGATCGGTGCATGATCAGTCGCGTGATCAGTGTATGATCAGCCACGTGATCAGTGCATGATCAGCCACGTGATCAGTGCATGATCAGCCGCGTGATCAGTGCATGATCAGCCACGTGATCAGTGCATGATCAGCCACGTCGTGATCAGGTGCATGATCAGCCACGTGATCAGTGCATGATCCACGCGTGATCAGTGCATGATCAGCCGTGATCAGTGTGATGATCAGCCACGTGATCAGTGCATGATCAGCCACGTGATCAGTGCATGATCAGCCGCGTGATCAGTGCATGATCAGCCACGTGATCGGTGCATGATCAGCCACGTGATCAGTGCATGATCAGCCAGCGTGATCAGTGCATGATCAGCCGCGTGATCAGTGCATGATCAGTCACGTGATCAGTGCATGATCAGGCGTGATCAGTGCATGATCATGCGTGATCAGTGCATGATCAGGCACGTGATCAGTGCATGATCAGCCACGTGATCAGTGCATGATCAGCCCACGTGATCAGTGCATGATCAGTCACGTGATCAGTGCATGATCAGTCGTGATCAGTGCATGATCAGCGCGTGATCAGTGCATGATCAGCCGCGTGATCAGTGCATGATCAGCCACGTGATCAGTGCATGATCAGCCGCGTGATCAGTGCATGATCAGCCACGTGATCAGTGCATGATCAGCCGCGTGATCAGTGCATGATCAGCCCGTGATCAGTGCATGATCAGCCCGTGATCAGTGCATGATCAGCCCACGTGATCAGTGCATGATCAGCCGCGTGATCAGTGCATGATCAGCCGTGATACGTGATCAGATCAGCCCGTGTCATCCAGTGCATGATCAGTGCATGGCGCGTGATCAGTGCATGATCAGGCCGCGTGATCAGTGCATGATCAGCCACGTGATCAGTGCATGATCAGCCACGTGATCAGTGCATGATCAGTCACGTGATCGGTGCATGATCAGTCGCGTGATCAGTGCATGATCAGCCACGTGATCAGTGCATGATCAGTCCGTGATCAGTGCATGATCAGCACGTGATCAGTGCATGATCAGCCACGTGATCAGTGCATGATGACCAGTGCGTGATCAGTGCATGATCAGCCCGTGATCAGTGCATGATCAGCCGCGTGATCAGTGCATGATCAGCCGCGTGATCAGTGCATGATCAGCCCGCGTGATCAGTGCATGATCAGCCACGTGATCAGTGCATGATCAGTCACGTGATCGGTGCATGATCAGCCGCGTGATCAGTGCATGATCAGGCCGTGTTCGGTGTATGATCAGTCGTGATCGGTGCATGATCAGCCGCGTGATCAGTGCATGATCAGCCTTGTGATCGGTGCATGATCAGTCCGGCGTGATCAGTGCATGGTCAGCCACGTGATCAGTTCATTATCAGTCACGTGATCAGTGCATGATCAACCGTGATCAGTGCATGATCAGCCACGTGATCAGTGCATGATCAACCACGTGATCAGTGCATGATCAGCCGCGTGATCAGTGCATGATCAGGCTTTGTGATCGGTGCATGATCAGCCCGTGATCAGTGCATGATCAGGCCGTGTGATCAGTGCATGAGTTATCAGTGCGTGATCAGTGCATGATCGGTGTCACGTGATCAGTGCATGATCAGCCACGTGATCAGTGCATGATCAGCCACGTGATCAGTGCATGATCAGCCGTGATCAGTGCATGATCAGCCACGTGATCAAGTGCATGATCAGCCGCGTGATCCAGTGCATGATCAGCCACGTGATCAGTGCATGATCAGCCGCGTGATCAGTGCATGATCAGCGCGTGATCAGTGCATGATCAGCCCGTGATCAGTGCATGATCAGCCAGCGTGATCAGTGCATGATCAGATCGCGTGATCAGTGCATGATCAGTCACGTGATCAGTGCATGATCAGTCACGTGATCATGTGCAGCCATGTGATCAGTCGCGATCGTGATCAGTGCATGATCAGTCGCGTGATCAGTGCATGATCATCGCCGCGTGATCAGTGCATGATCAGCCCACGTGATCAGTGCATGATCAGCCCGCGTGATCAGTGCATGATCAGCCCGTGATCAGTGCATGATCAGTCACGTGATCAGTGCATGATCAGCCACGTGATCAGTGCATGATCAGCTACGTGATCAGTGCATGATCTCCCACGTGATCAGTGCATGATCAGTCGCGTGATCAGTGCATGATCATCCGCGTGATCGGTGCATGATCAGCCGTGATCAGTGCATGATCAGCCCGTGATCAGTGCATGATCAGTCGCGTGATCAGTGCAGGGATCAGCCCCGTGATCAGTGCATGATCAGCCACGTGATCAGTGCATGATCAGCCCGCGTGATCAGTGCATGATCAGTCACGTGATCAGTGCATGATCAGCAAGCGTGATCAGTGCATGATCAGTCCGCGTGATCAGTGCATGATCAGCGTCGCGTGATCAGTGCGTGATCAGTCCGTGATCAGTGCATGATCAGCCGCGTGATCAGTACATGATCAGCGCGTGATCGGTGCATGATCAGCCGCGTGATCAGTGCATGATCAGCCGCGTGATCAGTGCAAACTCATCACGTGATCAGTGCATGATTGGCTCGTCAGCGTGATCAGTGTATGATCGGCCCCGTGATCAGTGCATGATCAGCCCGCGTGATCAGTGCATGATCATCTGTGATCGTGATCAGTGCATGATCAGTGCATGATCAGCCACGTGATCGGTGCATGACCAGGGCGTGTGATCAGTGCATGATCAGTCGCGTGATCAGTGCATGATCAGTCACGTGATCAGTGCATGATCAGCCACGTGATCAGTGCATGATGCAGCAGCGTGATCAGTGCATGATCAGCCGTGATCAGTGCATGATCAGTCACGTGATCGGTGCATGATCAGCCACGTGATCAGTGCATGATCAGCCACGTGATCAGTGCGCGATCAGCACGTGATCAGTGCATGATCAGCCCGTGATCAGTGCATGATCAGTCGCGTGATCAGTGCATGATAGTCACGTGATCAGTGCATGATCAGTCGCGTGATCAGTGCATGATCAGCCACGTGATCAGTGCATGATCAGTCCGCGTGATCAGTGCATGATCAGCCACGTGATCAGTGCATGATTGGCACGTGATCAGTGCATGATCAGGCGCGTGATCCAGTGCATGATAAGCCACGTGATCAGTGCATGCACAGTCGCGTGATCGTGCATGATCAGCCGCGTGATCGGTGCATGATCAGCCGCGTGATCAGTGTATGATCAGCCGCGTGATCAGTGCATGACGTGTATCACGTGATCAGTGTATATTATCAGTATCCGTGATCAGCCCGCCGTGATCAGTGCATGATCAGCCGCGTGATCAGTGAATGATCAGGCGCGTGATCAGTGCATGATCAGTCCGTGATCAGTGCATTGATCAGCCACGTGATCAGTGCATGATCGATCACGTGATCAGTGCATGATCGTCACGTGATCAGTGCATGATCAGCCGCGTGATCAGTGCATGGTCAGCTACGTGATCAGTGCATGATCAGCCACGTGATCAGTGCATGATCAGCCAGTGCGTGATCCCCAGTGCATGATCAGCCATGTGATCAGTGCATGCACATTCCGTGATCAGTGCATGTCAGTCGCGTGATCAGTGCATGATCAGCCACGTGATCAGTGCATGATCAGCCGCGTGATCAGTGCATGATCGTCCGCGTGATCAGTGCATGATCAGTCGCGTGATCAGTGCATGATCAGCCGCGTGATCAGTGCATGATCAGGTGCCGTGATCGGTGCGTGATCAGTGCGCGTGATCAGTGCATGATCAGCTTGCGTGATCGTGCATCATCAGTCACCGTGATCGGTGCATGATCAGGGCGCGTGATCAGTGCATGATCAGGCCGTGATCAGTGCATGATCAGCCCGTGATCAGTGCATGATCAGCCCGCGTGATCGGTGCATGATCAGCCCGTGATCAGTGCATTTTCAGCCACGTGATCAGTGCATGATCAACACGTGATCAGTGCATGATCAGCCACGTGATCAGTGCATGATCAGCCACGTGATCAGTGCATGATCAGTTATGTGATCAGTGCATGATCAGCGCGTGATTGGTGCATGTCACCATCGCGTGATCAGTGCATGATCAGTCACGTGATCAGTGCATGTTCAGCCGCGTGATCGGTGCATGATCAGCCCCGTGATCAGTGCCTGATCATCCGCGTGATCAGTGCATTTTTGATCGCGTGATCAGTGCATGATCCATCGCGTGATCAGTGCATGATCAGCCGCGTGATCAGTGTATGATCAGCCGCGTGATCAGTGCATGATCGTGATCGGTGCGTGATCAGTACGTGATCAGCCCGTGATCAGTGCATGGGCAGCCGCGTGATCACTGTATGATCAGCCGCGTGATCAGTGCATGCAGTGACACGTGATCAGTGCATGATATCCACGTGATCAGTGCATGCGATCAGCCACGTGATCAGTGCATTTTCCCGCGTGTTCCAGTGCATTTCAGTCCGCGTGATCGGTTCATGATCAGACCACGTGATCAGTGCATGTAGTCTGCCAGGATCAGTGCGTGATCAGTGCATGCAGTCACGTGATCAGTGCATGGGCGTGATCAGTGCATGATCATCGTGATCAGTGCATTGTCAGCCCGCGTGATCAGTGCATGATCAGTCACGTGATCAGTGCATGATTAGGCACGTGATCAGTGCGCGATCATCGCGTGTTCAGTGCATGATGATCGCGTGATCCAGTGTATGATCAGCCGCGTGATCACTGCGCGATCAGCCCACGTGATCAGTGCATGATCATCCACGTGATCGGCGTGATCGGTGCATGATCAGTGCGTGATCAGTGCATCGGTCATGCCGCGTGATCAGTGCATGATCAAGTCGTGATCGGTGCATGCGCGCCACGTGATCGGTGTATGATCGGTGTATGATCGGGCGTGATCAGTGCATTTTCAGTCAGGTGATCGGTGCATGATCGAGGCGTGATCAGTGCATGCACAGCCGCGTGATCGGTGTATGATCAGTCGGCCGCGTTGGTTCATTATCAACCGCGGGACTCGGTGTATGATCAGGCCAGGTAGTCAGTCCCGCGGTCGTCCACGTGAACAGGTGCAAGATCAGCGCGTGATGGTGCATGTCAGCCATGTATCAGTGCATGCGGATGCGCGATCGGTGCGTGATCAGGCATGAAAGTGCGTGATCCCGTGCATGATAGCCGCATTAACGCGTGTCGGTACGCGGTCAGCCGGGTGATTGGTACTTGGTCAGCCAGGTGATCGGTTGTGCAGAGTCCGTGATAAATTGTGTGATCCCCATGCGTGAACAGTGCATGCTTTCAGTCACGTGATCAGGGCCTGCTGAGCGTGGTGATTACTGTCACTCATCTGTGACGGTGCCAGCTGGGCTATGCTTGCGATTCCTACCTGTCATCTCCTTGACAATTGCCACCTGTGCTGCGTAATTCCTGCCTGCTCATCTGCTTGATTATTGCCAGCTGAGCAGCATGATTTCTCAGAGCTGAGTTCCATGATTATAGCCTGCTGACTGATCCTGCCTACTCAGATCTATGTTCATT
>NW_027220254.1:0-29807 GCF_027580195.1 Bos mutus
AATGTGTACAGATAGGGGTTCTTCCTTCCTGTGGAAAATAGAGTTGTAGATTGGTGTAGTTATTTATGACCTTTGGGGAACTCTTATATCTTTAAATATGCTAGCCTGCTTCATAAAAATTCCATCCTTAGCACACATGTGAAAAAACTCTGTACAACAGTTTGCAAATCGACTTTTATCTGAGAGGCAGTTGTGGGGCGGTGAGAGCCCCTCCTGGAGCTGAGGAGGACTCCCTGAAGTGGGTTTAGAATGGAAAGGTTGCTGTTGCTAAGTCGCTTCAGTCATGTCCAACTCTGTGCAACCCCATATATGGCAGCCCACCAGGCTCCCCGTCCCTGGGATTCTCCAGGGAAGAACACTGGAGTGGGTTGCCATTTCCTTCTCCAATGCAAGAAAGTGAAAAGTGAAAATGAAGTTGTTCAGTCGTGTCCGACCTTCAGCAACCCATGGACTGCAGCCTTCCAGGCTCCTCCGTCCATGGGATTTTCCAGGCAAGAGTACTGGAGCGGTGCCATTGCCTTTTACATCTGCCTATTTTTGACCAAAACTTGTCCTGTGTATATCTCTAGTCAGTTTGGGAATGTTATAGAAATTGTTCTCCATTTCTAGGTCGTGGTTTTGTTTGTTAGGGTTTCTCCCACCCTGTGGCCACTTTCTAGACCATGATGGGTGGTGGATTCAGTGCAATTAGGTGAGAACTAATTACTCTTTCCTTCTCAGTAATTTCTTTGAGAGCCTATATATGTTTATTAAATGGATGTTAGAAAAATGCAGAAATAGAAAAGAGCATTACATAATTTTCAAAGCTTTGACCAACATGGGGTGCTCTGTCGTGGCTGACTATCTGCAACCCTGTGGACTGTAGCCTCCACCGGGCTCCTCTATCTGTGGAAGTTTCCAGGCAAGAATCCTGGAGTGCGTTGCTGTTTCCTCTCTAGAAGATGGGGGTGGTCCCATTATAACAGAAATTATGAAATTAGAGAGGTGTGTGTTTGGGTAAATGTAATGAAGATTATTTTAAATTTTCAAAATATTGGAGCAAATATAAAAAAGTTTTGTTTTTTTTTTTTTTTTTGTAGTGACCGCTTTCACATGCCTGGCTTGTTTCACCATCTTTTTAATTAATTCACTTATGTTGTAATTGAAGGATAATGGCTTGACATTAATGTGTTGGTGTCTGCCATCCATCCACATGAATCAGCCATAGGTATATACATGTTCCCCTTCTTCTTGAACCCCCTCCCACCTCCCACCCTAGCCCACCCCTCTAGGTGGTCATGGAGCCCAGGGTTGAGTTTCCTCTGTCACACAGCAAATTCCCCCCTGGCTGTCTATTTTACAGATGTTGGTCTGTAGGTTTACATGCAACTTTGTCCCCACGTCACACCCTCTTCTCCTCCTGCTGTGTCTACAAGTCTGATCTCTAAGTCTGCATCTCTGCTGCTGCCCTGAAAATAGATTCATCAATAACATCTTTCTAAGATCATGGCATCTGGTCCCATCACTTCATGGGAAATAGATGGAGAAACAGTGGAAACAGTGTCAGACTATTTTTTTGGGCTCCAAAATCACTGCAGATGGTGACTGCAGCCATGAAATTAAAAGACGCTTACTCCTTGGAAGGAAAGTTAAGACCAACCTAGATAGCATATTGAAAAGCAGAGACATTACTTTGCCAACAAAGGTCCGTTTAGTCAAGGCTATGGTTTTTCCAGTGGTCATGTATGGATGTAAGAGTTGGACTGTGAAGAAGGCTGAGCACCGAAGAATTGATGCTTTTGAACTGTGGTGTTGGAGAAGACTCCTGAGAGTCCCTTGGACTGCAAGGAGATCCAACCAGTCCATTCTAAAGGAGGTCAGTCCTGGAATTTCTTTGGAAGGAATGATGTTAAAGCTGAAACTCCAGTACTTTGGCCACCTCATGCGAAGAGTTGAATCATTGGAAAAGACTCTGATGCTGGGAGGGATTGGGGGCAAGAGGAGAAGGGGACGACAGAGGATGAGATGGCTGGATGGCATCATCAACTCCATGGACATGAGTTTGATTAAACTCTGGGAGTTGGTGATGGACAGGGAAGGCTGGCATGCTGCGATTCATGGGGTTGCAGAGTCAGACACGGATGAATGACTGAACTGAACTGAGAGTCCATATATAAATATTCAGTTCATTTCAGTCACTCAGTCGTGTCCGACTCTTTGCGACCCCATGAACTATACAGTCCATGGAATTCTCCAGGCCAGAATACTGGAGTGGGTACCCCATCCTTTCTCCAGGGGATCTTCCCAACCCAGGGAATCAAACCCAGGCCTCCTGCATTGCAGGGGATTCTTTACCAGCTGAGCCACCAGGGAAGCCCTTAGACCTGCTAGCAGGATGTTTTATCCTTTCCACTTAGATCTCCTTTATAACAGCTCTTCATGGCTTCTCACGAACAGGTCTGCCCAATACTACAGGTGCAAATACATGCTGTTATAAATTTGCCTAAACCCATAGAATGGACAACATTAAGACCAAAGCCTAATGTAAACTGTGGACTCTAGGTTATGATAGCATGTTAATGTAGGCTCATCCATTGTAATAAATGTTTCATCTGAAGGGGGAGTGTTGATAATGGGGGGAGACTGCTTGTGTGGGGGCAGATGGGATTATATGGGATTCTTTATACTTTCCTCTCAGTGTTGCCATAAACCTAAAACTGTTCCACAAAAAATAGAAATGGAAAATGAGGTTCCCTCTCCTTCTACATGACAAATAGAAAGCAGATTTTGATTTCAGCTTTGAGCAACTGTTGCTTTGCTACAAAAAGTATTGTTATTTGGTCCCTAAGTTGTGTCTGACTCTTTGCAACCCCACAAACTATTGCCTGCCAGGTTCCTCTGTCCATGGGACTCTCCAGACAAGAGTACTGGAGTGGGTTGTCATGCCCTCTTCCAGGGGATCTTCCCACCTCTGGGCCTCCTGCATTGCAGGCAGACTCTCTACCCCTGAGCCACCAGGCAAGTCCCCACAGGAAGTGTATTGAACACTGAATCTGGTCACTATGTCAGGATGCCAAGTTCAGCACCAACACCAAGTTCAGCATGCCTTCTGCATTAACCCTCCCCCACCAGTCTTCTCAAAGTGGCTCTCCCCCCAGCCCAGGGGCCCTGGTCTTGCCCCTGGGTCCCCAGCAGAGACTCCTGGGTTGGGTGTTCGACTCCCTTTCTGGAACAACAGGTCTCGATCAGAGAGAGCACGCACCCTTCAATGTTCTTCCATCCCTGGTCCTGCAACAGGAGATTTCCATCAATGAAATGGAATGGGTGAAAACCTCATTCATTCATTCATGTTTGTGGATACTTCTTAGTGAAGATACAAATATACATTAAGCGCCTTTACATATGTATAAAATGTTTTATCTATTTGTATTTTCATAAAGGATGTTTCTCCATGAACCTGGTTCAGTGCCTTTGTGGAAGAGGAGTGAGCCCATGAATGGCGTGGCTCTCTCCCTGAGCTCTCTGTGCAAACACCCTGATTACTCTAAGTCTCTGTACAAATTTGTTTTTGGCGGGGCTGGGTCTTTATTTCTGCATGTGGTCTTTCTCCAGTGGCGGGCAGTGCAGAGTTGTAGAGAACAGACTACAAGCATACAGACAACTCTGTCATTGCGGCCTGTGGCCTTCTCATCGTGGTGACTTCTCTTGCTGCGAAGCGCGGGCACCAGGAGCTGTGTGACGTGGCCTTCCTTGTTCCAAGACATGTGGAATCTTTGGACTGGGGATCAAACCTGTGTCCCCTGCATTGGCAGGTGGATTCTTAGCCACTGCACCACCAGAGAAGTCCCCAAAGTAAGTCTTAAAATTAACTGAAAACCTTCAACTTTGTTCCTTTTAGTTTTGTGGGCTGCCATCTATGGGGTCGCACAGAGTCAGAAGTGACTTAGCAGCAGCAGCAGCAGCAGCAGCAAACTGGTATAAGCATAAATAGTCTTGATTTAGCTATGTTGATTCAGCTCAGTTTTATTGGCTTTCTATATTGCTCTAGACAAATTTACCAATATTGATTCTCATGTATCTATTGCACTGTACTCATTAAGATTTTTTTCAAATATTTGTTTGTATTTAATCTGTTTCTTTTCCTACTCATCTGGATGTAAGTCCATGCAAACTTGAAATCTGTGAACAATATCCATACTGTGAATTCTCAGCTTTGTAATCTGACCTTTAACTTTCTTCCTTTACTTTTTTGTAAAAAAAAAATTATAAATTGATTTACAATATTATCAATATGTGTCACATGGACGACATAGTGATTCACAGTTTTAATATATTTATAGTTAATATCAATCTATATTTATAGTAATGTATACTATAGTATATATACACACATGTATATGTATGTATATACACACATATACATGTATGTATACATGTATGTGCACATACATGTATATGTATGTGCACATACATATAGAGAGTAATGTATACTATAGTAATGTATATACTACTATATAGTAAGTATATGTATACTTGTAAGTATATATAGTAAGAATATGTTACTAATAGTAATATAGTAATTTATATTTAATGTACGGAGAAGGCGATGACACCCTACTCCAGTACTCTTGCCTGCAAAAATCCCATGGATGGAAAGGCCTGGTGGGCTGCAGTCCATGGGGTCGCTAAGAGTTGGACACGACTGAAGCGACTTAGCAGCAGCAGCAGCATATTTAATGTAAAATATTGGCTACATCCCCTGTGCCATACAATATAGCCTTGTAGCTTATTTATTTCATATGTATTAGTCTATATCCTTTAATCCCCACCCATCTATTGCCTGCTCCCTCCTTCTTCATACTGGGATCCAGTAGTTTCTCTATATCTGTGAAGTCTGCTTCTTTTTTTGTGAAATTCACTAGCTTGTTGAATTTTTTAGGTTCCACATTTACGCGATATCATATACAGTATTTGTCTTTCTCTTGGACTTACTTCACGAAGCATAACGGCCCCCAAGTAGACACAGGCTGCTGAAAGTGGCAAAATTTTGTTCATTTTTACGGCTGAGTAGTATTCCATGGCATATGCGCACCACGTCTCGATCCATTCCACTCTTGATAAGACAGGTGCTTTGTTTCCACGTCTTACCTACTCTCAATAGTGCTGCTGTGGACATTGAAGTGCATGCATCTTTTTAAAAAAAATTTGAAGTATAGTTGATTTACACTGTTGTCTTAGTTCCAACTGTACAGCCAAGTGATTCAGTTACACACATACATGGAACTATTCTTCTTCAGATTCTCTTCCCATATAGGTTATTACAGTATATTACCATTACTTGTGCTGTATAACAGATGCTTGTTGATTACCTAATTTATATATAGTAGTGTGTACATGCAGAGAAGGCGATGGCACCCCACTCCAGTACTCTTGCCTGGAAAATCCCATGGACGGAGGAGCCTGGAAGGCTGAAGTCCATGGAGTCACTGAGGGTTGGACATGACTGAGCAACTTCACTTTCACTTTTCACTTTCATGCCTTGGAGAAGGAAATGGCAACCCACTCCAGTGTTCTTGCTTGGAGAATCCCAGGGATGGGGGAGCCTGGTGGGCTGCCGTCTATGGGGTTGCACAGAGTCGGACACGACTGAAGCGACTTAGCAGCAGCAGTAGCAGCAGCAAGTATATGTCCATCCCAAACTCCCAATTTATCCCTCCCTCTTCTTCTCTCCCTTGGTTACAATAAGTTTTATTTTCTGTGTCTCTGAGTCTCTGCTTTGTAAATAAGTTCATTTGAGTCCTATTTTAGATTCCATCTAAATGACATCATATGGTGTTTGTCTTTCTGTCCGACTTACTTCACTTAGTATGATGGTCTCTATGTCTATCATGCTGCTGCAAATGGCATTCTTTTTTAAGGCTGAGTAATATTCCCTTGTGTATACAAACCACATCTTCCTTATGCAACATCTGTCAGTGGACATTTGGGTTAATTCCAAATCTTACCTATTGTGAATGGTGTTGCTTTGAACATTGGGGTACATGTATCTTTTTGAGTAAGTTTTTGTTTTTCTTTGCATAAATACCCAGGAGTCAAATTATTGAATCATGTTGTAGCTTCATTTTTAGTTTTTTGAGGAACCTCCATGGTGTACAAGGGTTCCCTTACTCCACATACTTTCTGACACTTATCTGTGGTCTTTTTGATGATGGCCGTTCTGACAGGTGTGGTTCTGATTTGTATTTCCCTGATGACTAGTGGTGGTGAGTGTCCTTTCCTGTCCATGTTAGCTATCTGTATGTCGTCTTTAGAAAATAAATGTCCATGAATAGTTTTTTAAAAAGAAATTTTTGAATTGCAATTTACATATATGTAGACAAACAGATACAGCCTGTATAAATTGCATATATATGTGTGTGTGTGTATAAAATCCTACTGACATGCTTGTGTAATTCTTCTTGAAGATACATGTTCACTATCTGTATTCTTTGGGGAAAATGTCCGTGAATAGTCTTTAAAAAAGAAATTTGAGTTGCAATTTGCATATATGTAGAGAGATATATCAGAGAAGGCAGTGGCACCCCACTCCAGTACTCTTGCCTGGAAAATCCCGTGGATGGAGGAGCCTGGTAGGCTGCAGTCCATGGGGTCCCAAAAGTTGGATACGACTGAGCGACTTCACTTTGACTTTTCACTTTCATGCATTGGAGAAGGAAATGGCAACCCACTCCAGTGTTCTTGCCTGAAGAATCCCAGGGATGGCGGAGCCTGGTGGGCTGCCATCTATGGGGTCAAACAGAGTCGGACACGACTGAAGCGACTTAGCAGCAACAGCAGCAGCAGACAGATATATATATGTATATGCAATTTATACAGGCTATATGTATATGTATATATAAAATCTTACTGACATACTTACCAACAAGTATAATAGTTCTTGAAGCACTTATAGCACTTCTATTGGTAACTTACCTTTCAAGGCATCAGTAAAAGTCCAGGATTTGAAAATCCCCACTGTGTGTTTCCATAGCTGCATGACCACTAAGTGGTGTCCAAGTCTTTGCAACCCCGTGGACTGTATCCTGCCAGGCTTCTCTGTCCTTGGGATTCTTCAGGAAAGAATACTGGCATGGGTTGCCATTCCCTTCTCCAGTGTATCTTTCCAACCCTGGGATCACACCAACATGTCCTCAGTCTCCTGCATTGGTAAGCTGCTTCTTTACCTGCTGAGCCATCGGGGATTGCAGTAGAGGGATTTGAGTTTTAAAAAAACGTACTGATCAGAGAGATGCTCCATAGCTGAAAGCACTGATTTGAGATCACAGAAGTGTGGGCCAACATCCACAGGGAAATGCTGCCATTCCCAGGACAAGGACAGACCTGAAGGAGGGGCTCAAGGAAACTCTTGGCTGGCACTCCTGGTGTACGTGAGTTGCGTGATAGATGTGTCCGAGGAAGCCAGACCCACCAGAAACAACGTCCACGCTGGGGCAGCAAAGTGGAAGAGAGATGCCTCTTGCTTTCTTCTCCCAGTTTCAGGCTCCTGTTAGTCCCAACCCTCCTGTAACATGAGGAGAAACGGAAGGTCAAACCCTACTGTGACCCACCAGGTCAATTGCCGGATTGTAGAAGACCTTCCTGTAGACCAGTTGACCCTTTTCATCTGCTGTCAATTCAACAGCGGGGGTCCTCCCCTTGGATTTCACCTGACAAGTCAGCAAACGACCACACTTTAAAGAGGCGAGTCTCTTGAGGTTCTCTTCTCAGCAGAGCGACCAGCTTGGACAAGAAGTTGAGGAGGACAGCTGGACAAAGAGAAAGTGGTTTCCTCCAGCTCCCATTCTAGAAGTTTTGGTGATCCTAGCATATAGCACCATGCAGGACAATGGTTATTATCCAGAATAACAGGCAGAGCAGATTTTAAACACCATGCTCAGGGGTCTCCTGTGGTAGTCCAGTGGTTACAAGTTCACCTTCCAATTCAGAGGGCTTCCCTTGTACCTCAGCTGGTAAAGAATGTGGGAGACCTGGGTCTGATCCCTGGGTCGGGGGTGGGCGTCGAGTATTCCATGCACTGTACAGTCCATGGGGTTGCAGCGACTTGGACAGACTGAGTGATTTTCAGTTTCCAATTCAGACATTCCAGGTTCAGTCCCTGGTTGGGGAGCTAAGATACCACATGATGTGCAGCCATAAACCAAAAGAGAAAACAGAAGCAGTGTTATACAAGATTTAATCAGGACTTTAAAAATGGTCCACCTCAAAAAAAATACTTTACATTTTTAAAATATTTTTAATTGGAGGATAATTGCTTTATGATCTTGTGTTAGTTTTTGTGATACACCAACAGGAGGCAGCCATAAGTATACTATTATTTATGTCTCCTTCCTTTTGATATCCACATGAATGAGCCATATATTCCCTGCCTTGCCTACTGTAAATGGTGCTGCTATGAACACTGAGGTACATATATCTTTTTAAAAAAAAAATTACAGTTGGTTTACAACATTGTGTTTCTGGTACACAGCAAAGTGATTCTGTTATATACACACATATGTGTATATCACACAAATATATTCTTTTTAAAATTCTCATCTTTTATAGGTTATTACAAGATCCTGAGTAGAGTTTCCTTTGCTACAGAGTAACTCCTTGTTGATTATATATTATTATATATGATATTATATTACATTATTATTACATAGTATTACATGATTATATAAATTACTATTATATTTTATATTTATGAATAAGTATAGTAGTTTTATATTTATGAATTCCAAGCTCCTGGTTTACCCCTGCCCTGCCCTTTATCCTCTGGTGACCATAGAGCCTGTTCTCTATGTCTCAGTCTTTGTATTTTGTAAATAAGTTCATTTGTGTCGTATTTTAGATGCTGCACATGAGTGATGTGGTGTTTGTCTTTCTCTTTTCTCTCCCTCACCCCATTACAAAAAATATTAAAATAATTTTTTACAAAAAGCTATGCTTGGTAGGTGGAGAAGGCAATGGCACCCCACTCCAGCACTCTTGCCTGGAGAATCCCAGGGACTGGGGAGCCTGGTGGGCTGCCGTCTATGGGGTCACACAGAGTCAGATATGACTGAAGCAACTTAGCAGCATGCTTGGTAGGAGAACAGACTTATGGACCTGAGGAGAGGGTGAGATGTATGGAAAGAGCAACCTGGAAACTTCCATCACCATATGTAACAGAGAGAGCCAACGGGAATTTGCTCTGTGTCTCAGGGAACTCAAACAGGGGCTCTGTGTCAACCTAGAGGAGTGGGATGTGTAGGGAGGTTCAAAAGGGAGGGGAGATATGTATACCTATGGCTGACTCATGTTGAGGTTTGACAGAAAACAGCAAAATTCTGTAAAGCCATTATCCTTCAATTAAAAAAATAATAAATTTAAAAAAAGAAAAGCGATGCTGGGAACATCTCTCTTTCTGCATTTACAGGGAACCCTGGCCTTCACCTGTAACCTTGTCCCCTAATAAACCCAAGAGCCCTTGGTCAGGACATTCTCTGGACTTCTCAAAACTTTAGATACAATAGTTGCTTGGTACCCTGGAAACCATGACTGCATCTTTGGCATTATTTATATATATATATTTTCCCATTAATGTCTTGCTTCTCATCCTGGGGTGGGAACAAAAATTGACAATTGAAATCAGAAGCTGAGACTTTGTTTCAAGGCTACTGCAGAGAAGCTGAATCACCAAAAAACAAACAAATTAAATAAAAGCATTCAACCAAATTTCCTAAAAAAATGTTTGAAAGTAACTTTATTATTTTGGGATGGACAGGAACAGAAATCCTGCAAAGTGTCTTGGGGAAGGTCTGAAATGTTCAAATGTATAACAAAGCAGAATACATAAAGGAACTTGGAAAGATGGGAATGAGTGTGTACCTCCCACTGATGACAGAAATCCATTATTGAAAGAAGTTGTGTTGTTCGGTCCCTAAGTCGTGTCCAGCTCTGTGACCCCTTGGACTGCAGCTCGCCAGGCCTCCCTATCCATCACCAACTCCCGGAGTTCATTCAGACTCACATCTATCGAGCTAGTGATGCCATCCAGCCATCTCATCCTCTATCGTCCCCTACTCCTCCCGCCTTCAATCTTTCCCAGCATCAGGGTCTTTTCCAATGAGTCAACTCTTCGCATGAAGTGGCCAAAGTATTGGAGTTTCAGCGTCAGCATCTGTCCTTCCAATGAATATTCAGGACTGATTTCCTTTAGGATGGACTGGCTGGATCTCCTGGCAGTCCAAGGGACTCTCAGAGTCTTCTCCAACACCACAGTTCAAAAGCATCAATTCTTTGGCTCTCAGTTGAAAGGAGAGGGTGACCTTAACCTTCCTTCCACTAGAATGTTCTGCATTTAACTTGTGTTAATAACTCTGGGCTTCCCTGGTGTCTTAATCATAAAGAACCCACCTGCCGTTGCAGGAGACCAGGGTTTGATCCTTGGGTCGGGAAGATCCCCTGGAGGAGGGCATGGCCACCCACTCCAGTATTCTTGCCTGGAGAATCCCATGGACAGAGGGGCCTGGTGGGCTACAGTCCATGGGATCGCAAAGAGTTGGACATGACTGAGCGACTAAACGACAACAGTAACACTCTGACCCATGGAGCATCATCTGGAATGACTGGCGGTTTAGCTCTTTCATGTTATCCCTCACCCCATCCCCCACCAAAACTCTGATGGATGCTTTCAGAGTCTCGTTTTTGAATTCAGGGAACATTAACTCTTTTACTGTGAAATCTGGCTGCTAAGAAAGGAAGTGATGGAGAAATAAATGGCTGAAGCCCGGACTCAAAAGACAGCGGGGGTCATCACAATGTCTGTGCCCCTGAGAAGACAAAAATCCATCCTGTGTTGAACTAGGGAAATTAAATTTAGTTTGCACACAATGGTTTTATATGAAAAACAAGTTTTTAGCCATCTGCGGGTTATAGGCCGGTTTAGCTTTCCATCAGTCCCTTTAATTGATAATACAGTACAGTCCACCTTACAAACAGAGAGTGTTTTCAGATAATGAAACTTCCTGTCAATTAGAAAGGGGAGAAAATTTTGGTGATGAACGTTCAGTTCAAGGAGCTAGTGGTTGCTGTCCTTGGGTAATGCATTGTGTCTTCCTTTTAAGTAGTCTTCTTGTTGTGTTTGAGTCTCCGTGAATTCTTGCAGCTGCCTCCAGCAAAAACTATTCAGGTTTATAAGAAGATAAACATTTCTTTGCTGGAATTTGGCAGGGACAGCGAGTGTGGTCTTTGGTAGCCATGAACTCAAGATAAAGAACCCATCTTAGAAGTATGCTAGGGGCTTTGCAGGTGGTCCAGTGGTTAAGACTCTGTGTTTGCAGTTTCCTAGGATATGCCCCAGAGAAGGCAATGGCACCCCACTCCAGTACTCTTGCCTGGAAAATCCCATGGATGGAGGAGCCTGGTAGGCTGCAGTCCATGTGGTTACAAAGAGTCAGACACGACTGAGTGACTTCACTTTGACTTTTCACTTTCATGCATTGGAGAAGGAAATGGCAACCCACTCCAGTGTTCTTGCCTGGAGAATCCCAGGGATGGCGGAGCCTAGTGTGCTGCCATCTATGGGGTCACAAAGAGTCGGACACGACTGAAGCGACTTAGCAGCAGCAGTAGCAGCAGCAGGATACGCCCATCATACACAGATTGAGCAGTAGTGATTCCAAGGGGCTCAGGCTTCCATAGTGGCTTAGACAGTAAAGAATATGCCTGCAGTGCCAGAGACGTGGGTTCAATCCCTGTGTTGGGAAGATCCCCTGGAGAAGGGAATGGCAGCCCACTCCAGTATTCTTGCCTGGAGAATCCCATGGATAGAGGAGCCTGGTGGGCTACAGCCCATGAGGTCGCAGAGAGTTGGACACGACTGAGTGACTAACACTTGCACTTCCCGAAGGGCTAGGGTTCCATCTCTGTTAGTGAACTAAAGATTCCCATGTGCCATGTGGTGCAGCCAAAAAAATAAAAGTATCTTTAAAAAATTTAGCTTCTATAGAGGTTGAGACTTTTCACAATCAAAAGTCCATTTTTCCATAAAATAGACTTTATTTTATGAAGTTTTGCTCAAAGAAAAATCTAAATTTGTAGAAAGAATGAAGACATTTGATAAAAATATATATATATATATATATCCCCAGTGTGTAGCAGCAGAGAACGTTGTCTCCTAAATTGCACATCAAAATGCTATCCTCCACGGAAATTGTGTTCCCTTTAACTCTACAGGAAATTTTAGTGGCCACGAGATAACAGTACCGCTTGTAGCAGAACCTTATCTCCCAGGACAGAAACAAAGAGCTTGAATGAAACCATCTGACAAAGAGAGGAGAATTAGAAATGCCTAAGAATTTGGTTCCCTGGAGAAGGGAATGACAACCCACTCCAGTATTCTTGCCTGGAGAATTCTATGGACAAAGGAGCCTGGTGGGCTGCAGTCCATGGGGTCCCAAAGAGTTGGATACGACTG
Source organism: Bos mutus (assembly GCF_027580195.1). Classification (NCBI taxonomy): domain Eukaryota; kingdom Metazoa; phylum Chordata; class Mammalia; order Artiodactyla; family Bovidae; genus Bos; species Bos mutus. Next base: position 12,482 of record NW_027220254.1, read on the forward strand.
AGCGACTAACATTTTCCTTTCAGGAATTTGGCTACGTCAGAAAAAGGGCAATTCTATCATTGATTTATGACTCTCTAGGTGGTTCTTACAATGAAAAATGTCGCTGAGTCGTGACCCCATGGACTGTAGCCCTCCAGGCTCCTCTGTCCATGGGATTCTCCAGGCAAGAATACTGGAGTGGGTTGCTATTTCCTTCTTCAGGGGATCTTCCAGGGATCAAACCTGTGTCTCCTGCATTGGCAGACGGATTCTTTATCACTGAGCCACCAGGGAAGCCCTCAGTTTTGTATGGCTTTAAAATATCTCATGTCTGAGCTAAGACCCACTGCTGCTGCTACTGCTGCTAAGTCACTGCAGTCGTGTCCGACTCTGTGCGACCCCATAGACGGCAGCCCACGAAGCTCCCCCGTCCCTGGGATTCTCTAGGCAAGAACACTGGAGTGGGTTGCCATTTCCTTCTCCAATGCATGAAAGTGAAAAGCGAAAGTGAAGACGCTCAGTCGTATCCGACTCTTATCGACCCCATGGACTGCAGCCCACCAGGCTCCTCTGTCCATGGGACTTTCCAGTCAAGAGTACTGGAGTGGGGTGCCATTGCCTTCTCCATAAGACCCACAGTGTCCTCTAATAAATAGGAGTAGAAAATAGCAAAGTCAGAATCTAGATAGATAAGCAAGTAGGAGAAAGGTGAATTCACCACCTCTCAGATTCTCTCATCATTGTGTGAGAGCTTAGAATCTTCAATTTCTCCTTATATTTTATAGCATTAAATTCACTAAGGCATAATACCTCCCATTATATTGAACACATTCCTTTCAATCATATCTGTACAATGTTGGAGGCTTGATAAATTCTGTTATTGAGGTTCAATTTATTGGGGTTGCTACTTTTTGTGAATATGCCTTAAATTCTACCTGATTGTTGTTCAGTCACTCAATCATGTCCAACTCTTTGTGACCCCATGGACTGAAGCATGCCAGGCCTCCCTGTCCATCACCAACTCCTGGAGTTTACTCAAACTCATGTCCATCGAGTCAGTGATGCCATCCAACCATCTCATCCTCTGTCGTCCCCTTCTCCCGCCTCCAATCTTTCCCAGCATCAGGGTCTTTCCCAGTGAGTCAGTTCTTCACATCAGGTGGCCAAAGTATTGGAGCTTCAGCTTCAGAATCAGTCCTTCCAATGAACACCCAGGACTGATCTCCTTTAGGATGGATTGGCTGATTCTCCTTGCAGTCCAAGGGACTCCCAAGAGTCTTTTCCAACACCACAGTTCAAAAGCATCAATTCTTCAGTGCCCAGCTTTCTTTATAGTCCAACTCTCACATCCTTATATGACTACTGGGAAAACCATACTCACCTTCTGAGGTTCTCTTTATCCTGGTCAGGATAAGTTCTCAAAGAGCAGACTGCTTACCTCTCCAATGTTTCTCAGGAGCATAAATTGTTGCCAAAGATTTTCCAGGGTTTTTGACAGTTCTGGATACTTTATTTACCTTATTGGATACTTTAATATATGTATTCCTTGACTGAGTCTCAGGTGTAGAAAAAAAAAAAAAAACCTGAGTATGCAATAAACTCATTCTTTGTCTCCTGAGGAATAAAAATTACAGTCATGCACAGGAGTGAAATTCTAAAAGCACAGGGAAAAAAAAAGGAACATAGTAATGCATTCAGTGTGAAAGGGAAGAATGCTGACTTTTTACTTATGGATGAAAATGTGGAACGGTGACCAGTGTTTATAATAACGGATGAACACTGGAAATGTTGAGGACCCTGGGCATCCCAAGGTCAAGACTGTGTCTGGTGCAACTTCATTCTATTTCCTTTTCTCATCTTATCCAAGCTCTACTGATTTTCATAAAAATGTGCATAACAGGAAGTGGCCATTCACATTTATGGAAGTACCCAGAGGCTGAATACCTTCCCACCATCTCTGTGTTGAATTAAGACTGATCACAACCATATATATATATATATATATATATATATATATATATATATATATATTTTAACCATGAAAAATGGTGATTGCCGTCACATGAGATGAAGGCAAGGACACATTTTCCACACGATTCCATAAATCTGAATTTAAAGAGCTTCATTACTCTTCATGAAAACAAGCGGTTCATATTCACTGTTTAGATCCACTTTGCATGGTAAAATGATCAGGCTTTCCTTGATGGAATGGGAGTTTACAGTTTCTTGATTTTTTTTTTCCCCTCCTAATTTAAAACCTTCTGTTGTGGTGCTTTGTTGTTTTTTTGTTGTTGTTGTTTTTGTTTTTTTAACTTTCTTTTGTTTTGCTTTTTTGGTTAGGTCACGATGTTAGTAACGTGTGTGCTGTTCAAGCTGGCGAGAAAACCAGTTAACCAGCCAGTGTCAGGATGTTTGTGGTGTACAGAAGACAAAGTGTTTAAATAGACTTGAATTCCCAGTCCTCAGCCATGGTTTAACTTAAAATTATCAGCCTAGTATTGGTGCCAAGATAGAAAACATGGATCTTTGCAAAGATAAACAGATCTCAGAAATTGCACCAAGCACAGGTAACTCTGTTTTCTAAAGAGACTTTTTAAATTGTTTTTTTTGTTTGTTTTTGTTTTTGTTTTGTTTTTTGGATTGTGTGGATTTTTGACAGGAAACGGGGTAATGGGAGTTTGCTTTCACTGAGCTTTCTTGAACTATACCCTTTACTTAATCCTGGTGCCATTTATAAAACCTAAGGAGTTAACTTGGATCCAGTGATAACTGTAAAGACAGTTCAGATGCTGCTATTTTGGCATTTATTTATTTGATTCTTTTGTGACATGCACACTCTTAGTTGCGTCATCTGGGATCTATTTCCCCAAGCAGGGATGGAGCCCGGGCCACATGTATTGGGCACTCTGGGTCTCAGCCCTTGGACCACAAGGGACGTTCCATATTCGAGTATTATAATCAGTTCCATTCAGTCACTCAGTCGTGTCCGACTCTTAGCCACCCCATGGACTGCAGCCTACCGGGCTCCTCCGCTGTGGGATTTTCCAGGCAAGAGTACTGGAGTGGGGTGCCGTTCACGTATAGGTGGTATTATATACTTGTCTATCTCTCTGTGACTGACTTCACTCAGTGTGACAGTCTTGAAGTCCATGCTGTTGCAGATGGCATTATCTCAGTCTTGTTTATGGCCGAGTAGTATCCCAGTGTGTACATGTAGCATGTCTTCTTTGGGTATTCATCAGTCAGTAGACATTCAGATTGTTCCCACGTCCTGGCTATTGTGAACAGTGCTGCTATGAACATGGGGTGCCTGTATCGCTTTGGTTTATATTATTGTCTGGATATATGTCCAGGAGTGGATTGTTGAATCACATGCTAGCTGGGTTTTTAAAGGAACCTCTGCTGTGCTCCATAGCGGCTGCCTCAGTTCACTTTCCCACCAACAGTGTAGGAGGCTTCCCTTTTCTCCACACGCTCTCCAGCATTAATTGTTTGTAGATTTTTGGATGATGGCCATTCTGACCTGTGGGAGGTGATAACTTCATTGTTGTTTTGATTTGCGTTTCTCTAATAACTAGTGATTCGAAGCATCTTTTCATGTACCTGTGTCCATCTGTATGTCTTCTTTGGAGAAACGTCTATTTAGGTGTTTTGCCCACCACCAGGGAAGCCCAGGAATCCTGGAGTGGGTAGCCTATCCCTTCTCCAGCGGCTCTTCCGGACCCAGGAATCAAGCTGGGGTCTCCTGCATTGCAGGCAGATTCTTTACCAACTGAGCTCTGAGGAAAGCCCCAATTTTTAACAGACTTGTTTTTTCATATTGAGTCAACTGAGCTGCACATATACTGCCTTTTAAATTGAGCTAACACGTTGCACTATCACGCAAGACATTGTGAAGTCACGATAGCATAAACAGAAGCATAAAATACCATACGTGGTAGAAATAATATGAAGCCTGCCACTTGGTAAGAAGATTTACTCAGGTAGCATAATAATAGAAAGATATGAGACAATAAAAAAGTGAGGGTATTTTATCTTCTCTTCTTATATAGGAACCCTCCAGTCCGCCTGAGGAACGTAAATGAAGTCTAGATGAACTGTGAGATGGTGTTGTCTTGGGCAGTTAATTCTCCCTCTGGAGTGACTCGGGCATTTCATCTCTTTATAGCTTCCTTCTCTCTGATGATCATCCTCTGGCTGACTGCTCTTATCAGATGCTGGTGACTGATGGCCAGGCCGCCTGTTGAGATCATATTGATTGAGGTCACTGCCCGTGAGCTCTTTCCAGAACCTTCTTAGCGGAAACTAGAGATCCTGTGAAATTGGACACCATTCCCCATTCTGACAGGAGACTCTTGTGTAGAAATGCATGCACGTTTCTGTACTTCATACAGGGTGAACCATGGTGCCTCGCCAAAGGAATCATCTGACCCACAAAGAAAGAAAATTCCATGCTTGTCAAAGGAAGCCCCACACCCTTTAAAATTTATCAACAGTTTTCTTTGTGATTTTTTTTTTTTTTTTTTTTGAACTGAGGATTCATTGAAGAAATATCTTCTCTGTGGCTTTTCTTTGGGAAGTGATGAATCGGGCCATTAGAGAGGAACAGATGGCCAGGGGCAGATTATGTCGGTCTCAAAGAGCCGTTGTCACTGTTCAAATAAAGATGGTCATTGTTATTCTTGCCACGGAGTGCTCTTTAACTTACGAGTGCACTTGAAACCCACATTTGCACATGGCGTTTTCTCTGCGTTTCATTCTAATAAACGGTGTAGTCCTCATAGTACGAGACAGCACACCTCTGGTAGGTCTGATGCTGTAAATCTTCTCCTTCCAAAAGGCATGTCTCTTCTTTATTTTTATTTTTTAATATTTATTGGAGTATAGTTGATTTACAACATCGTGTTAGTTTCAGCTATACAGCAAAGTGAATCCGTTTTATATATCTATATACATTTATTCCCTCTTTTCCAGATTCATTTCCCATATAGGTCATTACAGAGTATACAGTAGAGTTCCCTGCACTATACAGGAGGTCCTTACTAGTTATCTGTCTTATATATTATAGTAGCAGCAATAGAGAAAGGAGTGGCAACCTGATCCAGTATCCTTGCCTGGGAAATCCCATGGGCAGGGGAGCCTGGTGGGCTACAGCCCATGGGGTTGCAAAGAGTCAGACACAACCAAGCGACTAAGAAACAGCTGGTCAGCAATGTTGTGATGGTTTCAGCTGACCTCTGAAGGGACTCAACCATACCTATACACATATCCATTCTTCCCCAAACACCCTTTTTGTTTTTTGTTTCTTTTCCCTAAACTTCTCGGTGCTCTTCTGGAGGCATTATTTTATGTAGGCTTCCCCAGTGGCTCAGTGGGTAAAGAATTCGCCTGCAATGCAATTGACACAACCCGGGTTTGATCCCTGGGTTGGGAAGATTCCCCTGGAGGAGGAAATGGCAACCCACTCCAGCACTCTTGCCTGAAAAATCCCATGGACACAGGAGCTTGGAGAGCTACAGTCCATGAGTTGACAAAGAGACATAGCTGAGCACACACGTGTTATTTTATGTAATACCAGTTTATTATCATATTCATAGCTTTCTATTTTTTTTTTTATTCATAGCTTTCTAAACTGAGGACAGGTTGGTTTTACTTAACAGTAAACCTTCATTCTTGCAGATCATAAATTATGATAAGTGCTCCATACAATTATTACTCATTCCTTCCACCCACAGACCTGTCCCAGAATGACTGCTAAATTATGTCATCAACCTATTCATACCTCAAAATAAAGACCTTCATTCCAAATATTGCCATGAATTATTAGCATGATAGCATGGATTAGAAAGGATGGAGAATTTGGGCTGCTTATGTAGGAATCTGCCTGTAACCTTGAACTTTAAAAAACGCCATAAAAGCAAGTTGATACAGAGTATAAATTATACTTCTTGACCAAGAATCACCCACTGTGTAACATACACTTACTCACAGGCAGCCTTATTTTCCCTTCTGGGTATCATTTTGTTAATTCAAATTCAGTTTTATTGCGTTTTTCTGAGCCATGAGTCAGTCCTTTTAAGGTCTGCGCTGAGGTTTCAAAAGCTATTCAGAATGGCAAGAGCATTCTGTTGCTTTGTCAGGAGTATATTTCCAAAAAAGAATTATGCATCTGGCATTTGGAGTATATTCTTAAAAAGAAATTGTTTTGGCTTGGGAATACGTCGCTGTAGAACGTCCCTAAATTAACCATATTAGAGATGAAGTGTATGTTAATAATGACAGTTGATGCTTAAATTCATTGCCTTCATCATCTCGTAAGTTCCTGGGAAAATGTCATTTAAACCCAGTGGCATTCCTGTTATCTATTCCTTGTAAACATCAAGATAGTTTTAATAGTATTTCTTTTCTGATGATGTTCTGAACATGCAAATGATTTTCTAGAATGCCTTAGAGTAACTGTGGAAAATTTAAGAGTTTGGCTGCCACAATCCATGGGGTTGCAAAGAGTCTGACATGACTTAGTCACTGAACAAAAAGCAGAAAACCTTTACATTGGAGAGATATAATTCACCAACTGAATCGTATTGAATGACTCTAAATCCTTGTGAAAAAAACATAGCTCAAAAAGAAGAATCCTCTTGTGTCATCGATTGTTTTATCTTCAGAGTACTGCCGTCATGAGTGTTGAATCAAATTCTGATAATTAGGCATAGTTCCATTTCTTGGGCTTCATGAGTATGACTTATTCAGTTATTGGGGCTTCCCTGGTTGTTCAGGCAGTAAAGAACCTCCCTGTAATGAGGAAGACCTGGGTTCAATCCCTGGGTTGGGAAGATCCCCTGGAGAAGGGAATGGCAACCCACTCCAGTATTCTTGCCTGAAGGATCCCCATGGACAGAGGAGCCTGGCGGGCTGCAGTCCATGGGGTCGAAAAGAGTCGGACACAACTGAGCCAACCCAAGCATGCATTTAACAGCTATTTATTCCATGCCTGTTGTGTTAGGAACCTGCAAGGCATTAGAAAAGTATCCAGCAAAACACTATCTTGCCCCAACACGGTTCAAGGTTATGTGAAGAGAGAGGCATTAACAGATAAATGCATATGGCTTGGCTGTAAGGCTTCCTATTTCCAGGCACTCAAGAATGTGGGTAACAGCTAGGGGCCAGACAGTTACAGCTCTTTGGACAAATATGGCCCCTGTCTCGCTTTTGCAAATAAAGTTTTATTAGAACAGAGCCACACTCATTCATGCATGCATTGTCCATGGATGTTTGCATTGACACATGAGCGTTAACTTTTGTGATATGTCCGACATGCCACATTGTGTGAAGTTAAGTTGCACAGTTTAATGATTTGATACATTTATACGTTGCAAAAGGATTTGCATCATAGCATTATCTAAGCCCTCCACCACCTCCATTTATTTTTTTTAAAGATAGCCCTGGGTGATGGTGAAGGACAGGGAAGCCTGGCAGTTGAACAACAGCAACTCTGTAGTAGCTTTCAAGTAATACAATACAGTGTTGGTTGCTCTCAGCCCCGCACTGAGCATCAGTTTCCCAGAACTTACTCATCGCCTGCTGCTGCTGCTAAGTCACTTCAGTCATATTCGACTCTGCGACCCCATAGACGGCAGCTCGCCAGGCTCCCCTGTCCCTGGGATTCTCCAGGCAAGAGCACTGGAATGGGTTGCCATTTCCTTCTCGAATGCAAGAAAGTGAAAAGTGAAAGTGAAGTTGCTCAGTCGTGTCCGACTCTTCGCAACCCCACAGACTGGAGCCCACCAGGCTCCTCCATCCATGGGACTTTCCAGGCAAGAGTACTGGAGTGGGTTGCCATTGCCTTCTTCTAACTGCCCATTTATACTCTTTGACCAATGTTCAAACAAAGCATTCTTCTTGACAGCTAGAGAGAGAGAGAGATCAGTTGCTCAGTCGTGTCAGACTCTTTGAGACCCCATGAATCACAGCACGCCAGACCTCCCTGTCCATCACCAACTCCCAGAGTTCACTCAGACTCACGTCCATCGAGTCAGTGATGCCATCCAGCCATCTCATCCTCTGTCGTCCTCTTCTCCTCCTGCCCCCAATCCTTCCCAGCATCAGAGTCTTTTCCAATGAGTCAACTCTTTACATGAGGCGGCCAAAGTACTGGAGTTTCAGCTTTGGCATCATTCCTTCCAAAGAAATCAGCTAGAACCTGGAAAAAATCCCAAATGCCCATCACTGCATGAATAGATAAATACACTGTGGTATATCCATCTAAATGAATCCTATTCCTCAAAGAAAGGAGCAAGTCACAGGGACATGTTACAGCTGAATGAACTATAAAAACAGTATGCTAAGCAAAAAATAAAGGGTATGATTCCATTCATTTGACATGTAGGCAAAGGCACTTTTATTTTTTTCCCTAGAGAATAGCAGTTGCCTGAGTTGAAAGTGCAGTTGCCTGAATATGGGCACAAGAGGACTTTTTAAAGGGATGTAAATATTCTAACTGAAAAGTGAAAGTGAAGTTGTTCAGTCGTGTCCAACTCTGCGAACCCATGGCCTGTAGCCTACCAGGCTTCTCGGTCCATGGGATTTTCCAGGTAAGAATCCTGGAGTGGGTTGGCATGCCCTCCTTTTGACCCAGGTATTGAACCCAGGTCTCGTGCATTGCAGGCAGATTCTTTACCCTCTGAGCCCCCAGGGAAGTCCTTCAGAGATTACATTCCACTCTGTTTTCCTTCCCACCTAAGTGAGAGTGATCCTGCCCCAAGAGAAATGTATTCTTTGGAAAACAGGCAATTAAACTTCCCTTAAATTTCAGCTCCCTCCAAATGATGTGGTACACTTGATTTGAGGATTGGCTTCATAGGCTCTGTTGGGCAAAACTTGAGCTTTAATTCTCATTGATGACAAAAATTTGGAGAACATCAGAAGCCATCTTAGAATAAAATAGGATAGATTATTTTGTTTTAAATTAATATTTATTTTTATCTATTTATTTGACTGTGCTGGTCTTACTTGCAGCATGTAGGATCTAGTTCCTTGATCACGGATCGAATCCCAGCCACCTGCATTGGGAGCATGGAATTTTAGCCACTGTCTCCAGGGAAGTCCCCTAGGATAGATTATTGCTTTTTTTTTTTTTGGTCTCTGAGGTGTTAACCCAGTGTTTGGCAGATACAATGCACAAACTAAATATTTGCAAAATTCCTTGGCATTTTAGCTTATTGAACTGCTTAATGTAATTTTTCAACAGCTAGGGAAGTCATTTATTATACAAATGACTGCCATGAAACTATTTCAGAAATGTCTAATTATTAGCATTGTTCTTTCAGGCAGCAGTGTTTCATAGGAGAAAGCAGATTCCTCCTTTGTTTAGAAAAGCACTGATCCTTTTCTGTATAGCAAGGTTATTTTTAAAATTAATTTATTAAAAAAATTTTTTTTGACTGCTATGGGTCTTCATTGCTGCATGTGGACTTTCTCTAGTTGCAGCGAGCAGGGGCTATTGTCTAGTTGCAAAATGTAGGCTTCTCATTCCAGAGGCTTCTCTTGTAGTGGCTCCCAGGACGTAGAGCAAAGCTTTAGTAATTGTGGTACACGGGCTTAGTTGCTTCTCAGCATGTGTGATCTTCCCAGACCAGGGACTGAACCTGTGTCCCCCGCCCTGGCAGGCGAATTCTCAATCACTGGACCCACCAGGGGATGTCCAGTAATGCTATTATTGGCAATAAAAGATGGGTATCATTTGAGTCACTCAGTCATGTCCAACTCTGTAACCCCATGGACTGCATCATGCCAGGCCTCCCTGTCTATCACCAACTCCCGGAGCTTACCCAAACTCATGTCCATCGAGTCAGTGATGCCATCCAACCATCTCATCTCATGGTATGATTAGTGAAGCTCCAACACAGAGGCACAGAATTCCCAGTAATTTATGTAATGACTTCCCACTTGAAGATGTGGTATAGAATTTCTAACTCCTTACTTACAGGCTGTGGTGAGTGAGTCTCTTCCAGTGGTTAAAACAAGGAAAGCAGTTAGGAAGTAACTTAAGAGCTAGGAAACTTAAGAGCTAAGACTTCAGTCAGTATCCCCAGTGGAAGACCTATAGGTCATATATTCCCTTGATAGAATGTGGTGCCTTTGAATTCTTCCTTCCTTCCTTCCAAAAAAAAAGGCTATAACCCAATCTAGTCGTGAGAATAACCTCAAACACATCCCAGTAGGAACAGACATTCTACAAAATATTTGCCAGGTCCTTCTTCAGTCTCAAGATCTCCAAAAACAAAGGAAGCTCTGAGAGATTGTTATGGCCAAGAGGAGCCTCAGGAGCAATGGTGACTAAAGGTAATGTGGTGTTCTGAAGAGGGTCCTGGGTCACAAAGGGGACAGTGGGTAAATATGAAGGATGTATGGAGAGTGTGTGGGCTTCACTTCCTCCAGTAAAACGTGAAAGGGAACGCACTTGGGTGTTAAAGGAACTCGCATGGTGGTCCAGCAGAAGCCTGCTAGATGCCAGAGTCTGAATTGTGAAGTCGTGTTCGCATCCATGCATGCTAAATCATTTCAGTCGTGTCCAACTCTTTGGGACTGAATCCCGCCAGGCTCCTCTGTCCATAGAATTCTCCAGGCAAGGATACTGGAGCGGTTTACCATTTTCTCCTCCAGGGGCTCTTCCTGACCCAGAAACCCTAATCAGTTTATAAGAACACCCCAATACTGCTGCACTGGGGGATGAAGGGATAGCTATGTTAGAGATGTCTCAGGGCAGACTGTGTTGACTCTGTGTCTCATGCAGCTTGGATTACATCCACGGAGGAAAGAACTGGCTTGCCCAGCACCCCCATTTTCTTTTCTTTTTTTTAATATTTATTTGGCTGAGCTGAGTCTTTGTTGCAGCATGTAGAAGCTTTAGTTGCAGGCTGTAGGATCTAGTTCTCCGAAAAGGGAGCGAACCTGGGCCCCCTGTGCTCGGAGTGTACAATCTTAGCCGCTGAACCACCAGGGAAGTGCCAAGCACACTTTCTGTGACTGATGGGTAGGTGTTCTGAGCAGAGTCTGTAAAGAATGAGGCCGACAATCACAGAGAATGTCGCTAAGTGCTCTATTTAGGAAAGATCGCTGCTGCTGCTGCTAAGTTGCTTCAGTCATGTCTGATTCTGTGCGACCCCAGAGACGGCAGCCCACCAGGCTCCCCCGTCCCTGGGATTCTCCAAGCAAGAACACTGGAGTGGGTTGCCATTTCCTTCTCCAATGCATGAAAGTGAAAAGTGAAAGTGAAGTTGCTCAGTCGTGTCCGACTCTTAGCAACCCCATGGACTGCAGCCTATCAGGCTCCTCTGTCCATGGGATTTTCCAGGCAAGAGTACTGGAGTGGGGTGCCATCGCCTTCTCTGAGGAAAGATCGCTAAGTGCTCCATTTAGGAAAGATCGAGAAAGAGAGTCTTTGAGAGATGCAAGGAAGCAGGCAGAGAAAGCAAGTGAGACAGAGAGAAAAGAAAAACACGGTTGTCAGAAGAAATGCAATCTGGGAGTGTTGACATGATTTTTGGAAGACTCAGCTTGTATTTTGGAATATCATTCCCCTTTGGCATTCTTTTTGTACGACGCTTTCCTTAAACCGTGCCTTGCACGGTGCTTGGGACTAGATGGCCATGGCCTTGAAGACACAGTGGTAAAGATCATGACCATGTGATATTCCAGTTTGTTTAGTTTGCTTTTATAAGAGGTTGATTTTAAGCTCCTTGTAAAGATTGCATTTCCCACCCACTATCTATGACAGTGCTTGAAGTGAAAGTCGCTCAGTCGTGTCGGACTCTGGGGACCATAAGGACTGTAGCCCACCAGGCTCCTCTGTCCGTGAGATTTCTCAGGCAAAACTACCGGTGCTGGTGCTGGTGCTGGTGCTGGTGGTTTAGTCTCAAAGGCATGTCCGACTCCTGCGACCCCATGGACCATAGCCCACCAGGCTCCTGTGTCCCTGGGATTTTTCCAGGCAAGAATACTGGAGTGGGTTGCCATTTCCTTCTCCAGGGGATCTTCCCCACCCAAGGATCAAACCTGAGTCTCCTGCATGGGAAGCAGATTCTTTACTGACTGAGCCACCAGGGCAGCACTAAGAATACTGGAGTTGATGCTGTGCCCTTCTCTAGGGGATCTTCCTGACCCCAGGGATCAAATCACGGTCTCCAGCATTGCTGGCAGATTCTTTACCCTCTGAGCTACCAGTGAACCCTACATAGTAAAATGGCACTGAAGATAAATTGAATACAAAGGGGAAAATGACTGGTTATTCCTGAACTTTGTCAGAAAACTGGACTCTGGAACGTTGGCCAAGAATTGCTTTGTGGCTGAAAATGGCTCGGGTAGAACCTAAGACTTCCGCACTGCCAACGGCCAGCCGTGTCCACTGGAGGGCAAATAGTCATGGACTCAATTCCAGTCTTGTTCTTTGCTGAAGTTTTTGCGTTGTTGGTGTCTTAACTTGGGAAGACAGTGGAATTCCCTTCCATGATAGTAGAAAGGATTGCATTTTTTTTTTTTTTTAATTGTTAGGATTGATTGGATTAGCTTTTCTTAACACTGGGTCTTTGTTGCTCCATGGGAGCTACTCTCTAGTTGCAGGATTTGCAGGAAGATTCTTTACCCCTGAGCCACCAGGGGAGGCCTGGATTAACTTCTTAAATCACGTTGTCTAAGAGTACCAGTTTATTAAAAGTATAGTTCCCACGGAGAAGTTCTAATGGCCGCAAGATCCATAGTTAGCATTCAGTCAGTTCAGTTCAGTCTCTCAGTCGTGTCTGACTCTTTGTGACCCCATGGACTGTAGCACGCTAGGCCTCTCTGTCCATCACCAACTCCCGGAGTTTACTCACACTCATGTCCATTGGACTGGTGATGCCATCCAACCATCTCATCCTCTGTCATCCCCTTCTCTTCCTGCCTTCAATCTTTCCCAGCATCAGGGTCTTTTCCAATGAGTCAGCTCTTAGCATCAGGAGGCTAAAGGATTGGAGTTTCAGCTTCAATAGCAGTCCTGCCAGTGAATATTCTGGACTGATTTCCTGTAGGATGGACTGGTTGGATTTCCTTGCCATCCAAGGGACTATTCAAGAGTCTTCTCCAACACCACAGTTCAAAAGCATCATTTCATTGTCAGCATAATGAATTTTAAGAATGTATAATTAACTCTGTCATTTAATATGTAACTCAGTATGTAATTCTTGTCAAAACACAGAATTCTTGGTAAGAACTCCTGCACTGAAATATCACTTACTAGCTAGATGAAACGGAGAAGGCAATGGCACCCCACTCTAGTACTCTTGCCTGGAAAATCCCATGGATGGAGGAGCCTGGTGGGCTGTAGTCCAGCAGCAGCAGCTAGATGAAAATGTTAAGCTGTGAGATTCAAGTTCCTCATCTACAAATTGGAATATTACTAGTAGCATGAATGTGTGTGTGTGTGTGTGTGCGTGCTAAGTCACTTCAGTCTTGATCAACTCTTTGTGACCCTTTGGACTGCAGCCCATCAGCCTCCTCTATCCATGGGATTCTCCAGGCAAAAATTCTTCAGTGGGTTGCCATTCCCTTCTCCATGGGATCTTCCCAACCCAGGAATGGAACCCCTGTCTCCTGTGTTTTCTGCATCACAAGCAGATTCTTTATCACTGAGCCACTGAGTAAGCCCATGATAATGAGTGGTTCTTGTATATAAACAGGAAAGAGTTGGTGTGTTAAATTTATCAAGGTGAAACTGGACTGCCAGATACCTCATTTACTTTCCCTGTGGACACATACTGCTTTACTATAGGTGTACCACGAAGGAGGAAATGGCAACCCACTCCAGTATTTTCACCTGGAAAATATGTATGGACAGAGGAGCTTGGTGGGTTACCATCCAAAGGTGGCAAAGAGTTGGACACGACTGAGCGGCTGAGCAGCAAGCGTTCTATTTCGTATGAAAAGAAACAGAATCAATTTTTGCCAGGAATTACGCTATATTCTTGATCCAATTTTAGACAAAGAAGATTACTTGAACCTCTTTAGGTGTATGTTGTATCACAGTAATACATGTGGTCATGATTTAGTTGCTCAGTGGTGTCTCACTCTTGGCAACTCTGTGGACTGTAGCTTGCCAGGTTCCTCTGTCCATGGAATTTTTCCAAGGCAAGAATACTGGAGTGGGTTGCCATTTACTTTCCCATCAGTTCAGTTCAGTTCAGTCACTCAGTCGTGTCCGACTCTTTGTGACCCCATGAATCGCAGCACGCCAGGCCTCCCTGTCCGTCACCAACTCCCGGAGTTCACTCAGACTCACGTCCATCGAGTCGGTGATGCCATCCAGCCATCTCATCCTCTGTCATCCCCTTCTCTTCCTGCCCTCAATCCTTCCCAGCATCAGATTCTTTTCCAATGAGTCAACTCTTAGCATGATGTGGCCAAAGTACTGGAGTTTCAGCTTTAGCATTATTCCTTCCAAAGAAATACATATATTTTAGATATACATTGTATCATAGTATCAGCCCTGGTGGCTCAGATGGTAAAGCGTCTGCCTGCAGTGCAGCAGACTGAGGTTCGATCCCTGGGTCAGAAAGATCCCCTGGAGAAGGAAATGGCAACCCACTCCAGTATTCTTGCCTGAAGAATCCCATGGACAGAAGAGCCTGGCGGGCTACAGTCCATGGGGTCACATAGTCATACATGAATGAGTGACTAACACTTCCAACACTGCCTGTATCATAGCAATTCATGCCGTAATATTACATATGCCATGACTCCCAACCCAGATTTCACGCTGTTTTCACCCAGGAACATTTTTCCATTCATTATAAGTAATGACCCCAATGTTTTCACAATTGATTACACGTCCTAATGTTTTGAATATTGGTACACGTTTGCTCCTCAGTCGCTCAGTTGTGTCCAGCTCTTTGCAACCCTTTGCACTGTAGCCCACCAGGCTCCTCTGTCCATGATATTTTCCAGGCAGAACACACCGGAGTGAGTTGCCATTTCCTGCTCCACGGTACATGTAGGGTAAAGCAATAAGTGTCCACGTCAAAGTAAATGAGGTATTTGGCCAGTTTCACCTTGAACCTCATAGATTTAGTGATACACACATTATTATGTACAGGAAGAAATAACAGGGCTCATTGAAGCTGACGTCACAATTGACTCCTCAGCACAGCTTCATTTATTTGAGTGTCCCAGTCTCTAAGGGTCTTCCCTGGTGGCTCAAACGTTAAACAATCCACCTACAGTGTGGGAGACCCAGATTTGATCCCTGGGTTGGAAGGATCCGCTGGAGGAGGGCATGGCAACCCACTCCAGTATTGTTGCCTGGAGAATCCCGTGGACAGATTAGACTGGCGGGCTACAGTCCATGGGGTCTCAAAGAGTCGGACACGACTGAGTGACTAAGCACAGCACAATCACTCTTAAGAGACTGCTTATATTTACAATGCCTTGACCCAAAATGGATAATCTTGCTGCCTTTCAGGGACTGCTGCAGACAGACACTGTCTCTAACCCTGGGTTTAATTTCAACTGCCCTGTTGCTGCCTTCAAAAGCGAGCAGGCATGGGGGGAGGATGCAAAAACCTTCCACAGACTCAGAGCATGTGGCGCTGAAGTTGTCAGAGAAGGTTTGTATCTTCCTTGTACAAGGTTTTCACGCCAAAGGCCAAAAAAGGAACTGAATCATGGTCACAGGAGAACCGTCCAGCCGCAGAAGGAAAAAGCAGCTCAAACCCACATTTCACACCCAGTGGTATACATAGGTCAGTGCCACACTCTTAATCCATCCCACCCTCTCCTTCTCCCACTCAGTCCACAACTCCATTCTCTATGCCTTCGTCTCTACTTCTGCCCTGCAAATAGGTTCCTCTGTACCGTTTTTCTAGATTCCAGATACCTGTGTTCATAGACAATATTTGTTTTAGTCTTTCTGGCTGGCTTCACTCTATTCTGGACTACTTATTTCTCATGGTCACAGCTGGACGGAAATGGATGCTACGGGGATCTGCCTTAGAAACGGACCCCAGGAATCAGCCTCCCCAAACCATTCCCTCTCCTCAAGGACAGTTTTCACAACCACACAGTCTGTCCTTAGATGGAACTTCTCTCAGTTTCTCTGTCAACACAGCGACCGGTCGTTTTAACACCTTCGGTGGCTTTTGGCTGGACTTGCAACGGTTATTCCTTGTTGCTCTTCAGGCACTAAGTGATGTTTGACTCTTTGCATAAAAGAGCCTCCCTGTCATTCACCAACTCCCAGGGAAATTGCTTTTACTCTCCACTTCAAAGTCAGCCATCCACAAAATCCTTGTGTTCACAAGACCCTGAAGCCACTTTGCGATCTTAAAAAATAAAGAAAAGTAACCCTCCTTTACAACTCCTGGTTAACTCTTATGAAGAACATGTTTTCAATACTTCCCGTGATCACTCAAGCCCTACAGTCAGGGAATGAATTCTTTTTTTTTTTTTTTTTTTAAAGGCAACAGAAAGAGGAGGGACTCTTTTGTTCTGAATTGTTATTGTAAAGCACCACACGAGACAGACAGGGAACATGGGAACAGGGCATTGAAAAGGACAAGAGGGCTGACAAACGAAAACAGGATATTAAGAACAGTGTCGGAACTGGGTGTCCCTACAGAACAAAGGTGGGAAGCTTCTTGGGAGAAATTTGAGCACAAATACCTTGAATCAATTTCAGTACTAATGGATGAACTAGTTTTCCAGGCAGCAAGAAATCTTTAAGTCTGGGGCAGTAAAATTAGGTTATCATTAATACACACACACACACACACAGTTTTAAAGTATAAAATTAAAACTGCTTTAAAATCACACTAATCACTCCCCTTTCAAACCATGATCCACTTAAAATTTTTAGATCTATGTTTTGCCCCATCTGAAACAAAATATTCTTTTTTTGTTGTTGTTAGATAGCTGAGCTAACAGCATATATTCCTAAGAAAATCAATTTTTTCTTACCAAAAAAAAGAAAAAAGTCTGCATTCAGAGCATGCTCTTACACTTTAAAGATAACCTTTACATAGAGCTTTCCAGAACTCCCAGAGAAGCTAAGGTTCTACTCTGAGTAACAATTGCTGCAGCCAACTCGCTAGCATTAACAGAACAGCCAGGTTTTGTCAAGTCATGCTTTTATCATCTTATACTTTTCTTCCAATGCAAATTCTGCTAAAGACGCTAGTAGAATGATACACTTAAAAAGATCATCGGTGTTTAGTTTAATGGACTTACATAATAAGATTGATTATTGTTATTATTGCAGTTTCTAAGCTGAAGGGGTTCAGAACAGTAAATAATATATCCTATCTGACATTGTCGCTAAAAT